>NC_090810.1:47509995-47819267 GCF_036512215.1 Solanum lycopersicum | reverse complement strand
GCCCGGTTACTGGAAAAGTTGTATAGTAGAATTCACTTTGCATGAAAGATAACAAAGTTGAAGAGTTTTGAGATCTTTCGGTTGAAGAGGGACTTAAAGACGTTTGAAGAGGTTGTGCACTATCAAAAAGGAGAACTTAAGTGGTAGAAGAAGAAATTTGAGAAAGAAAGGTCATGTTGGATGCATCAGTTAGAAGAATAAAAGATAAAAATCAATCATTGTGTCAATAAAGAAGAGAGGCAAAGACAATGATCATTGAGAGAGCAACACTTCTTGAAGAACCATAGAAGCGAGACGCTCTCTCGAGGAACAACCTTTGTGATCATCAGGCTTGGATAAATAACTTTCACAAATACATGGGAAGGCCTAGGAATCGAGTTCATTAGCTGGCTGAACATACCTTCTATGTTATCAAAAATAATCGACGTATGAATGATCCAGAAATCGCTTAGCAAGCACATGCCATTATTCCACATCTTCAAAGGTGTTGCTGAATCTGTATGAGACCTTTGCAGGTAAAAAAAAGACCCACAAAAGTGATGAAGAGTGAAAAATATTTAGTTTTTTTGTTTGCTTATTGGTTTCATTTGTTTTGTTTAAAAACTCAGTATTTCAGTTTAAGGTTTTGTGTTCAAGGAGATCATGTTGGTCACGGTTGTGTTTAAACCCATTAGTTTTGTTGTTTGCTTGATTTTTTTTGGGAATGATGGAAGGATTTTCTTTTTCTATACCAAACAGTTTTGTTGAGTTTTCTAAATTTCTGAACTATGTAATGATTTGATTAATATGGTGACATGATACGTAGGCAACCTCTAAAGGGTCCGGTCAAAATTTTTTATCAAGAAAAAAAGACAATCACAGAAGGAAACTTGGGATGACACAGTGACCTTCTAATATCATGTTACTATTTGATTAACAAATGTGTGATTGATGTCAAAAATTATCTAACTCCTAACAATTTTGTTCATTTAACTCAACTTTAATAAGCTTTGGGTTTTTTATTAGGAGTAAACTGGGAGAGCACTCGTACTTTACTAGGTCTAAGGGAATAGCATCAATGAAAACCAATACTGAAATTATGGTGAACCATGTGGATACTCAAATTGATAAAACGGGAAGATAGTTAACTAATATTAAAGAAGATCAAACATTGAGAAATGTTATGGCACATTTGTAGCAACCATGGTCCAATGGCCAAGAACCACTTACATCTATTCCTGGTTTCCTGAGATCACTAGTATTCGATATTCATCTGACCCTTTTCATCCAGGGTATGGTCCATTCGATAATTGTGGGGCAGGACCATAAACAACACGCTCTCAAGGCCCGCTATTGAAAAATAATCAACCTGTCATGACAGTTTCACCTGTCTATACTCTCCCACAACAAACTGTGAGGCAGAGAGCAGCTCAAGAGGGATATTTCACCATTCATCCAAAGCAGTACTATTCTCATGGAATGGAATTTGGGGGTTCTATATTTGTACAATTCTGCCCCTCCCCCCCCCCCCCGTTGATGTTTAGAGGACCACTCAAGGCAGAGAAAAAGAAGAAATGTGGAAAAAATGAAAAGCATCGAGCAACACATGGAGAGCATGAAAGAGTTATGAGGGAACAAAAGTATTGCGTTTAAAGACTTGTGTATGTTCCCAAATGTCCACCTTCCACCTATATTTAAACCCCCTAAGTTTGATGAGTAGGATGGGCATGATGATCCCATAGCTCACCTTAAGAGATATTGCAATCAACTTCGGGGTGCATGGGCTAAAGAGAAATTGATCATGGCTTATTTGGGTAGATCCTGACTGGTGTTGCCTTAGAATGGTTTATAGACAAAGAGATCTCCCACTAGAACATATGGGATGATATGGATGAAGATTTTGTTAGGAAATATTAGTACAATGTTGACGTTATGTCAGAACGCAATACTCTCTAATATGGGAAAGAATCCAAATGAAAGCTTCATAGAATAAGCAATAAAATGGAGGGATAAAGTAGCCTGGGTTAAGCCATAGTTATATGAGCAAGAATTGGTTGATATCTTCGTAGAGGCACAAGATCCTGATTACTTCTATTACCTGACAGTCAGAATGGAAATACATTGCACACATTAATCAAATTGGAGAAATGGTCGAAATTGGTCTTAAAACAGGAAAGGTTGTGAGCATGTAAACAATCAACGCTACCCCACAGAAAATTCAATGTTGTTCAGGATGTTTTGGAAATCCCAAAAGAAAAAAGGACGTTTCTTGGTTGGCATCAGGGTTGATGAGTGCTCAGAGGAGTTCTAATTGTCCTTACCAACAAGTTTAGGGAAAACCTATCTATCCTTAGCATTACGACCCTTATTCCCCTCAATATCCAGTTTCTTCCTCTTTATACGCGATCTTCAATGCTCAGTCATATGTTCATCCTCCTTATACCCTTTAGAGCCCCAACTCAAGGAAACCTTCACTTGCAACGCCCTCCTATCAGGTCCCTTACAACCCTCCTCCTATCAAAAGTTATGCTCAAGAATAAGCACAAACAAGTACATTCACTCCATTGGGAGAGTTGTACTCCAACTTGTTTCAAAAGTAAAGAAAGATAGGAGTGATTGAGTATATCCACCACATCGTCTTAATCCAAATCCTGGCCTATGAATGATGTGATTACCCTTCAGGTGCCCCAAATCAAAGTCCTAATAATTGTTGGACCTTTAAGAGGGCGATAAAGAAGATAATCAATATGAGAAGGCTTTTGATTAACACAATAGGACCAAACTTGTTTGACCAAATTGAAAGATCCTATTTGTTAAGCCCGTCCAACAACTTTAAGTAAATGATTCGAAAGTTATTTTCAAAGAGGTTGATGAAGATACTAAGGAATAAGATGAAGAATTTCTTAAGAAGCTTAAGCTTCCAAATTACTCTATGAAGGAACAATTGAAGAAAACCCCTAAAAAGATTTCATTGTTGTCTCAACTTTTACACTTAGAAGAACATCGTTGTGTTTTGAATAATGTTTCGAATGATGAACATGTTCCTAAAGAGACCAAAGTAAATCAGTTGAAGAAAATCTCCAAGCGCGTCTTTGTTTCAAACACGTTCACTTTAACTAATGATGAGTTGCCCAATGAGGGAGTTGAACACAACAACGCTTTGATTCTTATAGTGAAATATGAAAGGTATTATGTAAATAGGCCCATGATAGATGGGTGGTCAGGTCTAAAATCTCTTAACCTGAAATAGGTAGGGTTACACGAGGAGACTAAGAATATTTATTTTTGGAAAGAATAGGAAAAATCTGGAAAATATCCTGAGTGTAAAGGTGAGTGTTTGGTCATTTTAAAATGTCAATAATTTATTGATTTAGATGAGTTAGAGTCAATTCTTTATATGTTTTGAAGGCCGCCATCGAGTTTGCCCATTCTCGATATCACATGAGGGAGATATGCTTATCGAAGCTGTTTGGATTGAGGAAAGTTCAATTTGGATTTTAGTAGGGGTAAAGTGGTCTTTTCATCGTACTATTTCCTAATTCATTTTTAAGGGGATTTAGGGGTAATAGTAAGCCTTAATTTAGTTTTATAAAAGTTTAATACGCTTAGGGCTTAAGAGAAAATAGAAGAGACGACGAAGATCAATAAACCGTTGGGAACAATAAGGTTTTGCAAGTCGAATTCATCAGGGGTGATACCTATCGAGGTATGTTAGATCTTTCCGTGTTGGGTTCGTTCACCCACACACAAAGATGTTAATTCAGTGAGTTTTGAATATATATAATGATGCATATGGAAGTTCTTGATGAACAATTGTTGAATACATGTTGGTTGAGTTGTCGTATGCCTTTACTTTTTTTGATTTTTGTGTCCGGTCTTTTTTACAAGTCTAAACTGTAAGATATTGAGAATCTTTGTGATCCTAAGTGTTTGGGGAAAGATAAATGGAAGTTTAAAAGGTTTAGAGTTGGAAATCGGAGAAGAAAAGTTAGAAATTCCATATGATAAACCTTGGGGCGCCACGCCTACCAAAGCCCACCAGTACAGGTTCTATCTGATAGGCCCTGGCACGCTGCGCCAGCAAGAGTACCTCAGAATAGAGTGTGTCCGTCACGCTCTGGTGCTCCCCACCTTTCAGAGTTCCAAGGTCACCTGGAGACCCTATTATTTCCTTCTCTTTTCATACTAGTTCCTAAGTGATGTACCCACATTTATTGGTTGATTCCAACACTCTCAAGTACATCTAAACATCATGAAATCATCCATAAACATAAGATCATTATCCTTGAAGTACCAATTCAAGAAAATTAAGATCAAAGTCAAAGAAGTTATAGATTCAAGTCTAAAAGTTAAGAAGCAAGTCAAGGTGAGTTCCTAAGGTTTCCAAGAGTCTTTCATAAACATTTTAACTTTGTTTTAAGTCTCAAGTTACAAGTTAAGCAAGATTAGAGAGTTGAGTTCATTGTCAAAAGTAATAAGGGGACTAAGTAATCCCTAAGAGTTACAAATGTTTTCACAATTAAACAAGTAAATAGCCTTTGGTCTTGTTTAAGACAAAAGTAATAGCTTTACCAAATAAAGCAAGAAGAGAAACTATGATTTGTTAGAGAGCTATTAAAGATTAGTTTTGAGAATAATCTCCATCAACTGAATTAGTATGTTTTAAAACATAAGATCCAGTATATTTTGGGGAGTAGTATTGAGCACCAATGTGGGGATTCGGGTTCATATTAAATAAAGTCTCCATGAAAAAAGTGTAGCCATCATGGGTAGAATAGGGTTATAAACTTTTTATGAACCCTTTTCACAGTATACTAGTGGATCCATTAGGAAGTTCGAGTCCTATACCCTGTCAAGGTTAGGATGGTCGGGCATCGTGGGCTGAGTAACGTTGTATAATCACTATAGCTCTATGGTGATTATTGTCGTCTAGAGAATCTCCTATAGAAGTTATTGTAATTTTATATACTTCAGTTATTTGTATTTTTATGTACATAAGTTATTTGTATTTTTATATACATCGTAGAGATTTATTGTATCCTTATATACATCTAGTGTTTACAACATGTTTTCAGTAAGATTTTCATTATATTGCGTTTACTTTTAAATTGCAATATATTGAAATGAGTAGTTATTCATGAGTTGAGTAGAGCCAAAGTAAGTGTTCCTTGTTACTCTTTTTCCAGCATAATTTTTGTTTTTAGCATTCCCACTAGCATACTAATACATTCAATGTACTGATGCAGTTGGCCTGCATCATAATATGATGCAGCCGCATGTAACTAGGATCAACATTCGGTGCAACTTTGTTCACTGAGCAGCTCAGAGTCAGTTGGTGAGCCTCCCTTCATATTCCAGAGGACATATTTAGCTTTTAGTTAATTGCTTTAATATTCAGTTGTTAGGATGATTGGTGGTCCTCTCCCAACATCCATATTTTACTCTAGAGGGTTCATGTATAGACATTATTAGTGGTCATTTGTCTTTAATCTCATTTGTATAGACTTGAAGTTTCCGTTTTGTCTAAATACTATTTTTAAAGCTATTCTTGGATTATATTTTATGTTTAAGTCTTCTGTTGAGTTAAGTGAGCCAGTCCAAGGGTTCTCTCAAGGCCAGCAATGGTCATTGGGTATCGTCCACGTCCATGGTGTAGGCTCGGAGCATTACATTAGGGGTAGACATATGTCCTCTTTCTACGCTACAAAGCTTTAAAGTTAATCTTGACAGAATTCACCCAAATAATGTATTTTTTTCAAGCATATGACGGCTCAAGGAGGGATTCCATTGGTGAAATCAAATTAAAAATGACAATCGGACTAGTGGACTTTATGATTGTGTTCCAAGAAAAGGATACGGACACATCTTATAATTTTCTACTGGATGGCATGGATCCACATTGCTCGTGCAAACCCATCGTTTCTGCATCAAGCTATTAAGTTTGAATACAACCATTAGGAAGCTATTGTTCACAGGGAATATGAGTCACCTATTTACAGAGACCCATCCATGACATACATTTAGGAAAAAGAAGGATGTAATTTCATTGTTTACCATTCTTTTGAGGACGTATTACTCGATCCTTTTAATGAAAGAGAACCCATCATCCAATAATTTCTCTCTTCTTCCACTTCAATGGTAGCAACAACAATGCTCAGATATGGTTATCAACCCAGTAAAGGTTTGGGATTATGTTCGTAAGCAATCACGCATCTCATTCCTCTCTTAAGAAACAAAGGCATCTCTGGCATTGGGTACAAATAAAGCAAGAGAAATGGAGATAAGGCAAAGAACCACAAAAGGACTGATTGGGTGGATCCACAATCAATTCCCCATATTTCTCATTATTTTATCAAGCCTCAGGGTCCATAAATGAGAGCTTCATATACTCTAGAAGACATTAAAGAACTTACTGAGGATCTCAGTTAGTGGTTTTGTGAAGTAAACTTGGTCCAATAGTGAAGGTACAAGTCATGCCAATGTTTGTCTCGTATGCTCATGTGTTGAGCTAAGTAATTGGGAAGCCACTACATTCCCCATAAGGAAGGAGTTATGGTAGTTTGTTTTGCTACTCTTTTGTATTTTTTTGTTGTAAGGGTTATGATATGAATGTTTCAAAGTATTTTATATTAGTGTCAACTCTATCCTTTATTTGATTTCAATGAAATGAAATTCCAGTTTCATAGAAAAATTTGTCTTTTTCCCTCAACTAATCTTTATTCTCTATTTTTCAGTTTTTTATATGTTGACTTTGATAACATGACATGCATGCAGAATTCACTTCCAGATATCAAATACTTGTTTATTCTTGAATCACTAAGTCTAGAGATTGAATATAATGAAGAAAAGGATTTTAGGGAAATTAATAAGGAACTGAAACAGTTTGAGAACAAACCTAAGCCTAATATTAGTGAAACTTAGACAATCAATTTAGGAAGTACTGAGGAACTTAAGGAAATAAAAATAAGTCATCATATCAATTAGGAAATTAGAGAGGCCATAATACAACTTTGTTTGATACAAAGATGTGTTTGCTTGATCTTTTGATGACATGCCAGGTTTGAGTGTTGATTTAGTCTTTCATAAGTTTCTCACTCCTCCCAATTTTCCACCCATCTAATAAAAAAGAAGGAAATTCAAACCGGACGTGAGTGAAAAAATCAAGGAAGAAATCATGAAACAACTAAATACAAATGTGATCCAATTCATTCGTTACACAAATGGTTGGAAAATGTTGTTCTTTTGCTGAAAAAGGATGGAAAGACATAAGTTTGTGTTGACTCTCGGGATTTGAACTAAACTAGTCTAAAGGAAAACTTTCCCTTGACGAATATTCACATACTAGTTAATAAATGTGTAGAACATGAGATTCAATCTTTTGCGGACTGTTATTCATGGTATCATCGAATATTGATGGATGAAGAGAAAGCTGAGAAAACTACTTTCACCACTCCATTGGGATAAATGTGCAGAACACGGTCATGTCATTTGGTTTCAAAATATTGGGGAAACTGACATGATTGTTGTGACCACCATGATTCATGATATGATGCAAACATAAATTGAAGTATACGTCGACGATGTAATCATCAAGTCTAAAACACATGCTGATCATGTGCAAGATCTGAGAAAATTCTTGGAAAGAGTGCAAAGATATAATCTGAAACATAATCTAGCAAAATGGCATTTGGAGTTCCATCTGGAAATATTCTGGATTTTGTTTTCCATAGAAGGGAAATCAAATTGGATCCTTCAAAAATAAAATACATTTGGGATTTTGCACCCCCAAAAAAATAACTTTGAAGTCATGAGTCTACTCCGGAGGTTGAACTACATCAGCATGTTTATTGCTCAACTCACAACCACTTGTGAGCCTATTTTCAGACTTTTAAAGAAAGAAGTTGCTATCAGATGAATTGAATACTATCAACAAGCTTTTCAAAAAATCGAGGAGTATTTGTCCAACCATACCGTACTGGTCCTGCCTGAACCTAAGTGACCTCTCTTTCTATATCTTTTACTTACAGATAATTCCTTTGGGTGTGTTCTCGGCCAATATGATTCCTCAGGCAGTAAAGATCAAGTTATCTAGTAGTTGAGCAATAAATTAACTAGTTATGAGGTCAAGTGTACCAGCTTTCAAAGGATGAGTTGCCCTTAATTTGGGTAGCTCAAAAGCTGAGGCATTACATCTTGTCCTACATAACTTAGCTCAAATCTAGGATAGATACTTTAATGTACATCTTTCAGAAGACAATGTCAACTGGCAGACTCGCCAAATGGAAAATTTTGCTCACTGACTTTGACATTATATATTTCACTTGAACTACAATAAAAAGCCTAAGCTTTGGAAAACAAATTGGTAGAGAACCCAATCGATGGTGAATACAAACCATTTGATCTATATTTTCCAGATGAAGAGATTAATTCAATTGAGGAAGTTGGTCTGATGGAAATGAGGCTTGGAAATTATATTGTGATGGAGCAATCAACCAAAAGGCACAGGAGTTGTGTTATGACTTGAGGGTATACCCTAGAAGTTAGGATATCCTTAAATCTTAACATAGCGTCGTGAAACTCTTGAAGGTCTAAGACAATTCTTTAGATATTTCATTGCATAATTGTAATAAAATAACGGAAAATTAAAATGACTCATAGCACATCATATACTACAATCATCACATTATATATATATATATATATATATATATATATATATATATGTATAAATATAAATATATATATATATATATAATAGAATAGAACAGGGATACGACCCTTAACAACATTAAATATATGTCTAACTTATTACATCAGCATAAAGAAATATCATAACATAGAATACCCTTGAATCATAAGGGTACCTTTACTTGAACATAGGAGATCTATCAAAGCTCTTCTTTTATGATACATCCTCTAGCCATCACCACCTACACTTTGTGTAAAACTATGAAGAAGAATGGTATTAATACAACAATACACTAAGCATGACAACCATGCAAAAACATGCCTTTAAAGAGGACATTTCGTTTGAAATCATACAACATGTCTTTTTAGTAAATTTCATAAAAGTAGTCACATATAATCTCAATATAGTTCACATATATCATGTAGACATGGATAATACCCATAATAACACATAAATCCATTCAGCATACTTCAAAGCATATTCAATGCATATCATACATTACCTCTCTTTCTATCCTATTTCTTTCCTTAAGTAACCCTCTAGTGTATTTAGTACAATATATCACTTTTGAGGACACCTTACAATAGTTTTTAGTAATATGATTCATAACACAAGCATATATAATCATAAGTCATAAAAATCTCATAAACATCAACCTCACATAAGAACCATCACCTAAGACAAATCCTACGTCACACTAGTGCAATGTGTAGGTAGCGTCCAATAATACTACTTCCACCAAGTGTACTGAAGAAGTCACCCTAGACTATGTATAACACATTCAACAAGTAACAACATATTCAACAAGTCACAACATATTCAAAAAGTCATAACATATTCACTTACAACTACAGATAAGGTCACATACTTCATATCATCATATAAGGACTCTTTCCATTACTAAAACCTTAGTCATAAATCACTTAGTTCATATAATAGGTAAACCACCCACATAACCCCTCCACAAGCTTACTTGTGCAATGTACACATAGAGTCCCATAGCCCCAATAATACTAAGTAAACTCATTTAGAATCCATAAGTGTAAGTCACATGCATAAGCATAATTCATATATTTACATATTAAAGTCACTTAAGATGAACTCATACAATTCATATATACATAAAATAAGTCTTACTTTCATACGTATACTTATCTTATCCTTTCTTGGAGTTCTCTAGTGCAATGCATGGGTAGGGTCCATAGTCCTACCTATACTAAGTAAAATTCTACGAAAGTTGTGATTAGAGTCTATAATATTATATTAGTTCATTTATTACTTTGGGAGACAACGCCTTAACCGACATAGATCATGTGAGCTACATAAAATCATGTGTTTTACTCCCACATCGAAAAGAGAGGGTTAACACTTGCCTAAGGTATAACCAGTCTTACATAACTATATAAGTGGTATCCACAAGCTATAACATACATGGTAACGTAGTTATCGAACATAGAGATTTCTAGAAACCTTAACTTGATAACGAGGAGGTTTACAACTCATGAGACAACATCTATGTTGGGAAACCGGACTTACTAATGTGAAGGTTCCCTTAGTGGGAAGACGGAGTTACTAGACTGAAGATCCCACTCTCATTTTTCATTCACTCAGTTCTAGTCTCTAACTCCCTTTTTATATATATATTTAAGCTTTTAGTTTATTAATTCACAAAGAAGGATTTAGGAGCTTGATCCTTCATACATCATATAGCTCAAATGATTCTAAGATGAGAATGTCCTTTTATCGTAGACCCTACTTCATGTGAGAATGTCCTTTTATATAATAGTATAATTATACTTCATATGTGCATGCATACAATCTGAGATCTACCTTCACATAACACCTCTAATCACACACATTCAAAGCTTTATTAACTATATATTTTACATTCATAGAAATAGATAATGATGCATAAAACAACTATCCTTTCCTCAATCATCATGTATCTATCCTATTCATACATATTCATAAAGTGTGTGTGTGTGTGTACATTGGTCAACACGATCTCATAATGGCAATCACATAGCATTGAGGAAGCCACCCTCTAAAGATCACAACAATTATTTAACCTTTCTTCAAGTGTCAAGTCATACACATATATCAAGTAGTAAGGACTATAGACTACACACACTCAAGTAACATAATAGGAGGCTAGTACATATTCAAAAATAGAATATAACACTTCTAGAATACGTTGATCACACCATCATATAGGGTTCCTATGAGTAGGGGTCATATTATAAGGATATTCTTCATCATAATCCATATAGACCACACTTAACCCAAAATTTTCATCACACATATACATATAACATCATCTCCGCACCTAGATTAAACAAGTAATGTAGAAGACTATACACATAATATCACATTACAAAAGTTCGCTTTAGACATGATATTAGAATTAAGGCTAAATCCTTCAACTTTCTAAACATTGAAATCATCATAAAAGTTCATCTTGCATAATTAATTCAATTCCGTGATCATAATACATAAATATGTACAAGAATGTTGATACCTCCACCATAACTGGGTCACACAAATCAACACAATTCAATGGACATTGTAGGCTAATAAGAGATATAGGTCAACTTACCAAGTCTCGAAGAAAATGATCGTCTTTGATCATTCCTCCACAATTCATATTCAATTGATATATAAAGTAATAGCAATAAGCAATTCAATATAATCTAATCACAATTCTATAAACATCAAGTCAAGATCACAAGACCCACATTATACGCTAATTTGAAAATTTTGGAGGATCATGGGTTATTCATAAAATTGGATAGAAATTAATCATAAAATCTGTAAGTAAACATATATTCAACATTATATTGCTTTTGAAATCAATTTTGAGAATGAACCCATGGCTAAATTTAAAGATAGGATTTTAGATTTAGAATTCATGTTTAGAAAAACCTTTGAATGGACTCCATAGAAGAATGGTTATCTAGGGATGAAGGAACACCATAACTTATACATTATAAAGCCCCTGAAAATCTGAGAAGAAATCTCCAAGAATCCATCTCCATAGCTCGTTCTTGAGATTGGTCTTCAATAGAGGTTTTAAAGGTTTTTTTGGAAGAGAAGAGAACTTTGGGAATTTTATTTTTTAATGGGTGTTGGGGTTTTTTCTTGGGAAAGGGTTTAAAAATTCCTAAATCAGTTAATAAAACGTTACCTAATTTACCAATACACCCGCACATGAATTGGGACTTTTAGACATATCAAAATTGACTTAAAATGACGCAACCGGATCTGGTAGTGTGCTGTCCATCGTGGAGCATCCTTACAATTCTGCCCCAATAATTTTTGGGACAGTGAGGTGCGTGCTAGGTGTGTGTGGAATAGGGAAGTCCAAATCTTGGCCTTCTCGCTACCTTGGGCAGCTTCTTATCCAAGGTTTGAGTACTCCTTGTGGGCCCTTCGGGTGTACCCAGGGAGTCGTACCCGGACGTTTTGACCCTTAACATGTCTATTAAGGCACTTGCGTCTAATGCAGTTCCTGTCAACTCCAAACAACACATAAAAATAGGACAAACATACAAGGACTCGCTAGCACGTCTAAAGACCAACTTTCGAACGTCTTGGATGTTCTTGGATATTTGACCTCCAAATTACTACTAATCAATTAGTACAAGCTATAAAGCACTTTATTGACATGTTATTAACCTTTTTAGGATCATGTGAGGCTCTAGCTACCTTAGTTTATTTTGAGGGTGTTACAATAGTCCCCTGCTTGGGAATATGAATCCTCGAATGACACTTGAAACATTTATACACTTTCAAAGACTCAATGAATTCCATAGCAACTCACAACACTTGTACATGTTATAACATAAAAGTCAATGCACTAAAATTACAAGGAACACCAACTTCATTCTCGTATGCATTCAAGGAAACATAATCAAGCATGGACTACTACTGCAACTCATTTTGATGCATACATACTTCTTCATGTTCATTGCTATATGGAGGAACTACCTTGTCCAATCTTAGGCATGTTTATTATTTCATCACAACATTGAACATAATATGGATTCCAGTGTCACACTGAGGCATAATCCTCACTTCAACTCATGAGAAAATTTAAAAACATCATTTAGTTGCACAAGAATCATGAATAAGGTAGATTAACTACAATCTTATAGTCTAGACATATTACCATCGACGGCATATATGACATTATCTTTCTTAGCTTTGTTCAGGGAGGAACTACCTTCTCTTAGTCACAATATATACACATGGCATCATATATTTCAACATAAAAGAAATGCATAGATGTTAATTCATACTAAGAAGGATTTCTTTACTTCAAACCACATTAGGCTTATACTTCCTTTCTTGTAAAATCAACATGGTAGGTCATGCAAAGCATATCACCATATAAGGAGGTAAATTTACAGCTTTCAATTTCTAGGACATCCCTAGATTTGATAGGCATGCATCATTTCGGGAAATTTATCATAATTTATAGTCACATAAATAACATATGCTATACCAACCATCACTTTTGAAGAGTGAGCCTATAATAGCAATTCCCAAATCTCAAAGGTCACATGTTCTTTTTTTTTCAAAGAGACTAATATTATCTTATCTAAATAAGACTCATCTTAGGAAACACAATTAAATTTACATAAAGCATGCTCACTAAGCTATCTCATGAAATAAAATTGTCCATTTATCATATAAGCATGCACAACAACATGAGAGACATGCAAATGTATAAAAATTTCCTTTTTCATGCATTAATGACCTTCCATAACATACATACCATAATGTTATTTAAAATATGTATAACATATTTAGAGCATGCAACTTATCCTTTTATACAAGACTCCTATCATGAACAAGCTACTAAGGGAATCTTTGATTCCAAGCTTGAGTAATAATAGGAGGAAAAGATAGTGAAATCTAAAATGTTACTACTCAAATCATTCTCCCCACATAAGATAAACACATTCAAGAGCAACTCATCTCAACTTTAAGGTAATTTTAGCTTACAAAACTTATTGACTAAGCACACAACCTTTTATTGGGATCTAAGCTTATGAACACCCTTCTTACTATCACTACAAAGTTATTTTTTAACCTAGAGAAGTTCACGGAAACTCAACATAAGGACATCAAGGGCACATAAAATCTTACCATCTATGCACATTATCCCCCACTTGGGGTATGCCTAAGCACATTAGTCCCTTAAACACCAAGGTCAAGGAAATTCTACACCAACCTACAAGGGTCATCACTTTTGGTGAAACTTTCCAACCAACCATGCCTAGGTACCATCTAAGTATTTCCTCAATTGACCATACTCAAATTCAAGCTTAAAATACAACTAACCACTTCAAAGTAGGTCAACCTCAATTTTCCATTTCTCTTGAAGAGCTAAAGAGGTTACACATCATACATTTCCCACAAGTCACCTTAGAGTAATAAAACTTCCCACTTATGGAATAAAACCCTTTTTACCACTCATAAAATAGGTTCATACAGGGAATCATTTACTAGTGATAAGGTTTCTACCATTAACTAGGATACATCACAATCGCCTTACAAGTCTCAAAACACTATATCCCCTCCTTAGGAGGAATCCAAGCCAAATGTTTCAAATCCACACAAGAACAACTATGATGAATTTCACATATACGAAGAATTTTTCATCTTTCTCACTGTTCACCACATTCTCTATGACTTTTTAAGCCTACACCATAACATCATTCTACCATCATACATAATCACAATACATTGAATCATTCCATGGGGGAATTCCATTTAATCATAAAAACTATTAACAATCAATAATCACACCTTATAACTTCTCAACATAACATCTCCTCTCTCATAGTCCACCAAGAGACATAAATGGTATCGCATCAACATATTCTAAATTCACCTTCACTTATACTCATCAAACCATAAAACCAAGGTAAGTATCAAAACTCACCTTTTATCCCTCAAGCATTAAGAAGTCATCCCTTTCAAGCAATCACATCAAAAAGATAACTGGAAAAGGAAACACAAGAGAGAGATCTAATAGAGTTAAGTTTTATGGAATGATATGAGAATAGTGAATAAGGGAAACTCTATCATCCTATAGCCTCTCGCTCATATATGTGTCGCGAATCACCACCGATGATCGAGACTCTACTACACGTGATGATACAAAACTTTGAAACCTAAGGACAAAACACAAAAACTTATGTTGTGATACAAAGTATGTTACGACCCGAGGGTATCCCGTAGAAGTTATGGTATCTTCAAATCTTAAAACGGCATTATCGACCTCTCGGAGGTCTAAGACAAGCCCTTAGACATCTTTCATTGTATAATCGTAATAAAAATAGCAAAAAATTTGAAACTTCTCATAGCACATCATTTACTAGAAAAAATAAATAAACAAATATATATATATATATATATATGTGTGTGTGTGTGTGTGTGTGTGTGTTTGTTTATTTATTCTAGTAAATGATGTGCTATGAGAAGTTTTAAATTTTTTGCTATTTGTATATATATATATATATATATATATATATATACACACACACACTAAGTAACCTTCTCATGAAGTTGTGACTAGAGTCCATAATCTTATCTTAGTTAATTTATTACTTTGGGAGAATTAGCCGTAACCGACATAGACCTTGTGGACTACATGGAATCTGGTGTTCAACTCCCACACCGAAAAGGGAGGGTTAAAGCTTGCCTAAGGAATACTAATCGTACATAGCTATATAAGTGGTATCTAGAAGTTATAACCTATGGGGGCACGTAGTTATGGAACATGGAGATTGCTTCTACAAACCTTGACTTGCTAACGTGGAGGTTTCCATCTCATGAGACAACATCTACGTTGGGAACCCGGACTTACTAGCTTGAAGGTTCGCTTTATAGGAAGCTGGACTTACTAGCGGTGAAGCTCCCACTCTCATTTTTCATGTTCACTCAGTGCTAGTCTCTAACTCCCTTTTTAAATATATTTAAGTGTTTAGTTTATTAATTCATAAAGAAGGCTTTAGGAGATTTCTCCTTCATACATAATATGGCTTAAAGGATTCTAAGATGAGAATGTCCTTTAATAATTAACCCTACTTCATGTGAGAATGTCCTTTCATATAATCATACAATCATACATCATGTGCATATGCATAAAATGTGAGTTCTACCTTCACATAACACCTCTAATCATAAATGTTCATAACTTCATTAATCATATACTTTACATGCATAAAAATAGGTAATGATGCATAGGAGAACTATATTTTTCTTAATCATCATGAATCTATCCTATTAATAGATATGCATAAAGTGTGTATATGTGTACATTGGTCAACATGATCACATAATGGCTATCACATCATTAAGAAAGCCACCCTTTAAAGATCACAACACATGTACAACCTTTCCTGATGTCTCGAGCCATACACATATCTAGATTCTTAAGAAAAAAAATACTAAACACACTCACATTGCATCATAGGAGGATAGTACATATTCAACAATAGAATATCATACTCCTAGAATACTTTGATCACACATTCATATAGGGTTCATATGGGTAGGGGTGATGATATAAGGATATTTTTCTCATTATCCACATAGACCACACCTAATAATAACATGATCATCACACATATAAATGTAACATCATCTCCACAGCAAGATTAAACAAGTAGGGTAGAAGAGTAAACACATAATATCAATTCACTTTAGACATGATATTAGAATCAAGGCTAAATCCTTCAACTTCCTAAACATGGAAATCATCATATAAATTTATGTTTCATCTAATTCCTTCAAGTCCATGATCATATTACATATATATGTACAAGAATGTAAACACTGCCACCATAAAAGGACCATACCAATCAACACATTTTAATGTACATTGTAGGCTAATTAAAAGAAATAGGTCAACTTACCAAATGTACAAGACAATAATCATATTTTTTCATTCCTACAAAATTCATATTCAATTGATATATAAAGTAATAGAAATAATCAATTGGATACAATTTAACCACAATTCTATAAACATCAAGTCAATATCACAAGACCCACGTTATACGCTAATGTGAGAAATAAGAAGCATCATGGGTTCTGTTCTTCATAAAATTGGATATAAATTTATCATAAAATAAGTAAATAAACATATATTCATCATTAAAATGCTTTTGAAATAAATTTGAGAATGAACCCATGGCTAGATTGAAAGATAGGATATTTGACTTAGAATTCATGTTTAGAAAAACCTTTGAATGGACTCCATAGATGAATGGTTATACATATATTAAGGATAATCATACCTTATACATTAATAATCCCATGAAAATATGAAGAAGAAAGCTCCAAGAATCCATATCCATAGCTTTTTCTTGAGCTTGGTCATCAATGAAGGTTTTGGGGTTTTTTGGAAGAGAAGAGAACTTTGGGAATTCGATTTCTTAATAGATGTTGGGTTTTTTTCTTGGGAAAGGGTTTTAAAAGGTCATAAAATAAGTTTATAAAATGTCTCGTAAATTACCAAAACACCCCCACACGAATTGGAACTTTTAGACATGTCAAAATTGACTTAAAAACGATACAACCAGATCTGGGAGTGGGCTGCGCGTCGCAGGGCAGCCTCCCAAATCTGCCTCAAACAGTTTTTGGAACAGTGAGGTGTGTGCTAGGCGCGCGTCGCACAGGAAAAGTCCAAATCTTGGACTGCTCACTACCTTGGGCAGCCTCTTGTCCATGGTTTGGGTCCTCCATGTGGGCCCTTTGGGTGGTCCCCAGGGAGTCGTACCCGGACGTTTTGACCATTAAAATATATATTAAGGTACTAGGGTCAAATAAAATGATTATAAACTACAAACAACACATAAAAATAGGGCAAACATACAAGGACTCGCTAGCACATCTAAAGACCAATTTTCGAACGTCTTGACTTTGTTGGACGTTTGACCTCCAAATGGCTTCAAATAAATTCTAAAAGCTATAAAACACATTATTGACATTTTATTAACCTTTTTAGTCACATGTGAGGCTCTAGATACCTTAGTTCATTTTGAGGGTTTAACAAGTTGGGGAAACTCTAATATAATCCACAGGGCAACATTACCCTACAACAACTCGACTTCATTTCTTTTGTACAAATAACACGACTGAGTATGAATCTTGCATTATGGGTATAAATATGACAATAGAATTGGGTGGGAAACATTACCCTGCAACAGCTCGACTTTCATATCATTGAAACTCTTATATCACTCCATTTGAAATTCATGTCCGGGACCAACATGGCTATTGTAATACATTGGAAGTAGAATCAAAGGGTGAGCGATGGTAATAGGACATCATGGATATTGTAATACAGTGGAAGAAGAATCAGAGGGTGAGCCATGGTAATCGGACATCAAGAAATTTTTGAAGACATGGAGATGCCCCCAATATGCCGATAAAAGCCAAAAATGAACAATTAGACACTCAGCTAATGGTTTCCTTTTGAGCGTGGAAGTTTTATATAAACAAACTATAGATCTAATCTTGTTGATATGTGTGAGTGCATAAGAAGCCAAATGATCATGAAAGGAGTACATGCTAGGTATTTGGACCACACATGAATGGATATATGCTTGCAAAAAAATATCCCCTAGGCGGGGTATTATTTGCTTTCCATGAAACGGGATTTCTTTTGCTTTGTGAAAAAATGTCATCAATGCAAACTTCATGGTGATCTCATTCATTAAGCTCATGTAAGGTATCTCAAAATGACTAAGGTGTCTAGATCCTTAAATGTGTCTTAAAAGTAGAATAATATGTTATTTAAGTTTTTTACAGTATATATACTTGAATTTAAGTGATTTCGAGGTCAAATATTTGAGATGTTAGAAAGTTAGCAACGAAACGTACTAGTGTGTTCTAGTGTGCCTTTGTATATTTTACATGTTGTTTGATTCTAAAATTGATATGAAAGGTCCTTAAAATGTTTATAGTCGTAATTAGGTTAAAAAAATTTGGGAACAACTACCCAAGGACCACCGAAGGGGTCCTCGAGAAGGACCAAAATGTTGCCTAGACATAGCCTTGGCAGTGTCAATCGACTAGCTCTAATCAATGGGTTGTTGCTTGATATATGCCCCGTCAATGGGATCCGTTACTCCACACTTAGGTGTGGGATATTAATACCCCCAAATGGTCGTCTCTGTCCCAAACAATAGAGGTGCAGTACGGGTTGTCGTTGCACCAATGGTCCATCGATTGCCCTACGTTGATGGATGCCTGCAATGCTTTCTGTAAGACGATACCATGCAAGGGAGAAATTCACCCCACATTCCAAAAAGATTTTTGATGATTATTATGGGGTATTACAGGTATATTAAGATAGTTAATAACAAGAACCCCATTCCCAATTCACTATTCAAATTTCACCGTTCTTTCTCAAAACAAACTCTCTCTAGAAACCTCCATAGGAGATGAAGATCAAGAACAACTTGGTTTAGATTTCCATGGATTCTTCTTCAAGATTTCTTGTCTTTCTTATGTAATGAGGTGTGTTAATCCTTCATACTTAGTTAACCATTCATCTAAGGAGTTCCTTCAAAGTTTTCAAAGAAGATGTCATGATCAAAATAGCTATCTTTCAATCTAGCCATGGGTTCCTTCTCAAAATGATTTCAAAAGCATGGTTATGATGATTTGATGGTCAGCTAGAATTTTTAATGTGAATTTCAATCCAACTTCTTGAAGAACTCATGATACTTCTCTTCTCAGTTTAGCCTATAATGTGGTAATGTGATCTTGTTTAGATGATGATATATTGTGATTTTTTGTATGTTAATGTACCTATAGATACTCTCTTTTTTATGAATTTACTTTGAAATATTGATGAATTGGTATGATTGCCCCATTCCTTCTACTTTGTATAGAATTGGTAGTTGAAATGACTCTAAATGGCATTGTGTGGTATGGTCCACTTCTGGTAGCGGTGTTAAATTTCTTGTCATTATTCATATTTAATTATCCATATGTTATGATCATGGCCTTTATGGAAAGTTTATGAATTATGAAGTGTTGGTTATGATGATCAAAAAATGTGAAGTGTATGCCTAGTCTTTCAATCTAGTATCATGTGCTTGGTGTTGATGGTGTATTCTGCATTTGAATAACATTATTAGGGTTAGGTATTGGTCTATGTGCTGCAATTGATGAAGTCCTTTCTCCTATGCTATAATATGGTGATTGATCTATGCATGAATGTGTATTGTTGTCTTAAGAGGGTAGCTGCCTAAATATTATGTTGATAGTCATTATTTGATCATGTTGACCAATGTACACACACTCACACCTCATACATGTCTATGAGTAGTAGTAGTTCATGGTGTCTAATGAAAGGATATTTCTCGTGTGCACTATTGTCTACTACTATGCATGTAAAGTCTATGTTAATGAAAGTATGATATGCATCTTAACTAGGATGACTAGGTAGGTGTACTAGTGTAGGTAAGGGTATAGGACTTTGCCTATACATGTCACATGTCTACCTTGATAGGATACTTCCAAGGGTGATTTCTATATGTGCATGAATATGAACACATGATTAAGCTATGAACGTGAAGTATATGCTATGATGTCTAGTACTTTTTATCATGAAGTATGAATATGTGTAGTGTCTAAATGTGTTTATGTGAGATTTTTTCTCATTAAATAACACATACACACACATGAAACCATATCTATG
Source organism: Solanum lycopersicum (assembly GCF_036512215.1). Classification (NCBI taxonomy): domain Eukaryota; kingdom Viridiplantae; phylum Streptophyta; class Magnoliopsida; order Solanales; family Solanaceae; genus Solanum; species Solanum lycopersicum. Next base: position 47,798,871 of record NC_090810.1, on the reverse strand, counting down.
AAGCATGCATGATAATCTAGCAAAGTAGGGTCCTTTTATAGGTGTTCTCAATTATACTTTAATCTAGATTGTGCATGAATATGTTATTTTCATATGCAAGGTTTTTTCACATGATTTACGTTGATGAAAGTAAATTTTCATCTATAACATATGAGCTATGAATATGAGGATTTAATCTCCAAAATCCTATTTTTATGAAGTAAATTTAATAAAGGATTTTTCAATAAAAGGAACTTAGCTTAGCACCAAGTGAACTTTATAAATTAGAGGTCTTGACTCCCCTTGGAGGGAGATTCATGCAATAATACCACATGATGTGTTGACTCCCCTTGGAGGGAGACTCACCCTATGATTTCTCGTGAGGTGGAAACTACAATGCCTAAGGGCATAAAGAGGGTTTCAACTTACATTTGCTAGTTCAATAACTATGTTGCCCCCATTGGATGTAGAAAGTGATATCACCTAATATGCTATCATGATGTTAATGTTCTACCATGTCAAGTAGACAACCTTCTTTCGGTGTGGGGTTCCATGACACCAGATTTCATGTTTAAATCACATGGTCTTATTATTGGTTACGGCTATGATTTCCTCAAAGTAAAATGGAAAATGGAATTAAACTGATTAACCCTAACTAACATGACCTAAGGGAAGTTTCTTAGTTTATGTGAGAGTACTGAACTTACCTATTCATTGCACAAGTAGCTCTTGAAGGGAGTTCTTGGAAGGTGTTCAATTATGTATATATATATGTCTTATATGAATTACATTATGGTATAGACTTAATTGTATGATAATATGCATAAATTGTGTCTTATTTACTATATGATGAAGGTCTTATTTGGTATATATGAAGTTGTCTATACTCGTCATGTTGATGTATGAAGTAAGTGATATGTTTGTAGTCTATTGGTGAATTACTTAGTATCTGTGAGATTATGGGGCTTCACATGTACGTTGCACTAGTAGGCTTAGATTTGGATTATGAGTAAGGTCTTATGATGTGTTTATGAATTGAAGTCCAAAGTATGCTATTGTTGACTATTGTCCCTTATGATGTTATTGGTAGTATGGACTTGCATGTAATCTTGAAATGAGTCTTATATGTGGTTCATGAAGTATGTTGTGTCATATGTGAAGTATGTATCTAATGATATGTAGTTCTTATGTGAAAGTATGGGCTTCAGTTAATGAAGGTTATATGGATGTTCACCTTGGTGACCTTAAGGTGATGCTTGAGTGTGGATAGTGAAATGGGACACTATTCATGAATTGCACCAAATGTTACTAGCGGGTTACTTGGGAATTAAGGAATTAAGGTAAAATATGTATGATGTTTTGAAATGTTAAATGATATTTAATAGATTATGTGGATTTATGTAATGTTATGAAAAGTGTCCATGCCTATGTGAAATATATTAGCTGTGTTGTACTTACTGTATCAAGTCTTTTATGAAGTTTTACTAAACGGCATGATGCATGGTTTTATAATCAAATGTCCTCTTTAAATGCATGTTTTTCATGGTTGTTATACTTACTGTATTCTTGTACTGATACAATCTTCTTCAAAAAATTTAGACAAACTGTAGATGGTGATGGCTAAAGGATGTCTCTTAAAGTGGAAGGATTGGATAACATTCTCAAGCTCAAAGAAAGGGGTTCTTATTATTCAAGGATTTTCTCTGTCATATTTATATTAAAATTTGTGTAATACCTTAATCAATATGCTATGATGTTAAGAGTCGTGTTCCTGTTCTACTCTATTGATGTTGAGTCTAAGATGGCAAAAGAGACATAAAGTCTAATTATGTATTATGACTTTTATATATATATATATATATATATATATATATATATATATATATGAAGCGATGATTATAGATTATGATGTGCTATGAAAAGTTCTAAATTTTTTGCTAAATTTACTATAACAATGTGATAAATGATAACTATGGGCTTGTATAAGACATCCAATAGGTCGAGTACGCCTTATAACTTCTAGGAGGTGCTCCCAGGTTGTAAAAAATGTGGTATCAGAGTATGATGTTATAAAAATAGTTTTAGAGTCCAAAGTCTCATATTGCCACGTCTAGTAGAGTCTCGTTCATCGGTGGTGAGTCGCAACACATCTATGAGCGAGAGGATATAGGAAGATAGAGTTACCCTTCTTCACTATTGTCATGTCGTTCTGCAGAGCTTAACTCTATATGATCTCTCTCTCTTATCTTTTCTTGTCCAGTGGTTTATTAGATATGATTGCTTGGATGAGATGTTATATCAATGCTTGAGGGAGAAAAAGGTGAGTTTTGATGCTTCTTTTAATTTATGGCTTGATGAGCCTGTGTGAAGGTGAATTTTGATATGTGTTGATGTTGTTCCCTTTGTGGCTATATATGTGACTTATAAGAAAATGACGTATTATGTGATTATTTATGTTATGATATGGTTATAGCTTGTTAAGAGTTATTATAGTTGAATGGAGTTCCCTTTAAGATGATATGTTGCCTTATGGTTTTTATAAGATTTTTTATGATGATAGTAAAATGTTATTATTTAGGCTTGAAATGCTTTGGAGAAATATGGTAATTGGTGAGAAATATGCATGTTGCCTTTATTTATGTGTCATGGTTCTAATGTTGACTTTGTTATGTGTGTCTTTCTTCATAGTTGCCCTTTTGTGGATTGGAGACTTCTGTATAGGCTTGATCCTAGAAGTGAAGGTAGTAGGCGTACCTTGTAAGGTGATCGTGGAGTATGCTACTTAATGAGAGAACCCTTATGAGTAGTTGAGTAGTTTCCTTATGAACCTATTCTAAGAGTTGGGAAAAAGGAAGGAAGGTTTTTATTCCATAAGTTGGGCTTAAGTTTTTCCCTAAGTTGACTTAGATAGATCTATGTACCCCTTAATTCATGGGGAGAAGAAGACAATTGATGTTGAACCACTTTAAAGTTGTCAGTTTACTTTTAAGATTGATTCGAGGTGTGGTAATCTAAAGAAGATGCTTAGATTGTACCTAGGCATGTCTGTTGGGAGTTTCCTCAAAAGGTGATAATATGGGTTAAAATTACCTAGAAGTTACCTTGCCCTAGTTCTGGAAGAAAAGAAAGAGGCCTTTATGGCCAAGTCTCTTTTATGTTTCGCCTAAGGTTGTCATCACCCTTGGTATTCATGGTGTAGTTGAGGCCTCATCTAGTTGGGTAGTATGACCTAACTTGATTTTTAAGGATTTCCTTTAGGTGTTGATCTTAGTGGAATGATGATGCTTGAGGTGGTACCTCTTGATGATTGAGTTAGTCGACTCCTTGAGGTGAGAGTAGGAGTGTAAACCCTTAATGATGTCAAACCTTCATATATGAGGAGTATGAGGTTGGTTTTGACTTGCTTTGACCTTGGTTGTTAAGGTCATGATCTTATTAGGCTTACTCCAACTGGGGATAATTTGCCTACATGGTAATGTTTTAAATGCCCTTCATGTTCCTACGTCGAGTTCCCTTGAACTTCATTATGTTGAAAATCACTTTGGGAGTTGTGAATGGTGTGCATGAGCTTATATCCCAAGAGAGGGGATGATATGCTTAGTTGTTAAGGTTGGTAAGCTAAAGGTTATCTTAAGGTTTAAATAAGTTTCTTTTAAATGGGTTTACCTTATGTGGGGGATATTTTCCTTCTATTCTTACTTAAGCTTGAAACCAAAGAGTTCCAATCAGCTTGTTCATGATAGGAGTCGTGCATAAAACCTCTCCATATATAATGTATGTCTTAATTGACACTATGTTATGCATGTTTTGAAGGTCCTAAATTGCATGAAAAAGGATTTTTGATCAATTTCATGTTTTCTCATGTTGATTGTACATCTTAACATTCTAAATGTGCATTTGAATTCATGAGATGATGTAAGGAAAATGCTTGATGTCACTTATAATGTGTGGTGTTATAAGCCATCTATGAGAATTTGAATCTCCATTAAATGAAAAAATTGATGAGTCTTTCAAAAATGTGTGATTGTTATGATTTGGGAAGTGTTTATGTAGGCGAATTCTTGAGAATTGATGGTATGTCTAGGTAATTTTTTTGATCTGTGCCTATATGTTGTATGAATTTCCCTAAATGATGCATGTTTATCAAAACTAATGTTGTGATAGAAATTGAAATTATGTGAAATGACTTCCTATTATTGTGATGTCTGTTTTGTGACTTACCATTTGACTCTATTAGGAAGGAAATATGAGCATGCTTTGGTTAAAAGTTGAGGAGTTCTCATTAAAATGATTTGACTTTTATGCATTGTTTGTAGATGAATTCTATGATAACATCTGAGTATGTTAAGGAGAAAGACATTCCTCCTTACACATAACTAAACATGCAGATGTTAAGTATGGACTTAATGGTACTATGACTAAAAGATGAATATCTTTGTTGATCTACCTCACTCATGATCTATGTGCATCTAGTGTGAGTTACTTGTTTGCTTCTTGAGTGATGTTCAATCTGCCTATGTGTGACTTAGAGGTCGTTGCATAATGACTTCTTAATGAAATAAGAAGTAAAGACCATGTTATGATTATGAGACGGATGTTCCTCCTATGAACATGAAAAGAGTGTATATGTCTGATGCATTAAGGAGTGAGTGAATAAAGGTTTTGCTTTCTTATGTTTCATTGAGTGCAAAATGGTTTGAAGTTGGCGTTCCTTGTAAGTTCGGTGCATTGTTATGTGATGATGTTTTGAATGTTCTGAGATGCTCCATGGTTCATTTAGTCCTTGAAAGTGTTTTAAAAGTATTTCAAGTGTAATTCGAGGACGAATGTTTCCATGTGAGAGATATTGTAAGGTCTCTCAAAATGAACTAAGATGTCTAGAGCCTCACATGTGCCTTAAAAGGTTAATAATATGATAATTATATTTTTAATAGTATTATATTGTTAGGACCCGATTTCGAAAACTAAAGGTTTCAAAGTAGTTTTACAACTTTGGCAATTTTTCTTAAATTTGGGAGTCCCCACTTAATTTTTGAGGAAAAATTAAGAAAACCATTTAAAAAGGTGTTTTTGAAAGAAAATAGTTTAAATAAAATCAGAGTTTTTGGTAAGGGTTCAAATAATTTTCTAAGGAAGGGTCTAGGCATTTTAGAGAACCCCCTAACATGCGGTTGACCGACGAATTTCAAAGTATGGCTAATTTTGTATATAAAAGAGTTAATTATAAAAATCTTGTTCGAAACATTAATAAAAATCTTTTGATACTTCTAAAAATCTCAAGATTTATCTTAACTTTTCTCCATATTCATATTTTGAACCATACAAATAATCAACACATAAACATGGATTAAAAGACTTTGTTTAACAACTATGAAAGGATATTAAAGATCCTTAAGTCATGCATACAAAGTTCTAAGTTAAATTAAAAGACAACTAATTTAATTTAAGAAACTTTACCATTTTTATCCTTTTAAAAATTTGAACTATATAGTTAGTTCAAACTTATGAACATGGATTCGAATCTTTTGAACAACTATGAAAGAACATGAACTGTTCATAAGTTATTCTATTAGCTCAAGTTTCCTAAGAACAGACTTTATTGATAAATAATTAGGCAAATCAACCTTGAAAAAGAATTTGATATATGAAATAAAATGATAAATAATGTTAACTCCTTTGACGATTCATCCAAGCCAATAAGACATCAGAAAACCTTAGCAGTCACAATAAACAATATAATAATAAGGAAATAAAGTAGCCCTTATTCGACCACTTTGGGGTTGAGATTATTGTGAACTGCTTCCCCATTCCTTATGGATTTTAACCCAATCTCGCTCTCTATGTTTCAGCCTTTTAAGCTGCTATTTACTGCTGATTTTTTTGGGGTTTCAACCCACTTTGGCTCCTCGTTTTTTCTGCATTTTCGAGGCTGCTGCTGCTAGTGGTCAGTTTATTGAACTTTTAAGTCCAAAAACTCCAATTTCAGCGCCTTAGGACTATTACTACTTCGCTACTAAGCTGCTGCCTCTAGTTGGATGTTAACCCAATAATATTAGCTTCCCTTCCGTGAATTTGATGAGACCAACTCTAAAAAGAGGAAAATGCAAGAGAGCGGAGTCGGTTGGACTCATTTAGAGAGAGTGTTCATGCAAAAGGAAGAAAACATCATGATAAATATCAAATAAGACTACGACCCAAACTATAACTGTATGATACATGAAAAAGGTTTTAGAACATATTCCATTTGAACCAACACTACTTTGCTTTTAAACAAGTAGTACCCAAAGTGGACAGAAAAGAGAAACAAGAGTAGATGAATAAGACATAGACAAATTAAATAATTCCAAAGGAACAACTTGAGAGTGTCACATTTTAATTTAAGTCATTTAAAGAAGAGGAATAATGTGTTGAACAGGGAATTTTCACATATACCAAGGCAAAATTTTAAATTCATCATGATATAACAAAATAAAGCAAATATCCAAGTGGGTTACAATAGCTAAATAGAAATTAATGTATGAAAATCCAAACAAACTGCCACCAATTCTTCAAAAGCTAAAAAATTTCTTGTCCATGAACACTCAAACATGTCTTTAGAAGTAGTAAGAAAATGTTTAAATGAGTAAAAAAAATCTTATGTGAAATTACGTGAAAGCTTTGAAACATGACATGCAATTGGACCGAACGTTTGATCTTTTTTGAGTTGTCTGAATCTCAGAAACAATGTTGCACCTTTCAGTCTAACCTTGACTTTTAACATGATTGCGCTCATGTCAAGACAAAATGTCATCATTCGATCACTAGCGTCTTTCATAATTTTTCACCAATAAGACATTCTCATCTTTGTCACTCAATTAACCATCCTCTTATAGTGCCGGTAAGGGTTTTAACTCACAACACTCTCTTCTTCATTTTCTCCCATAGTTCGCCTACATAATGTCTCAACCTTTAGATAACTGAAGAACATGATTATCTTTTTATTGTGTGATTAGATGAACCCTAATGAAGGGCTGCCTACGTATCCTTTTAGGAATCAGTTCAAACGTAGTTCAATGAACTTTTCATACTTTTTTCATTTTTTTCAAAAAAAAATTATTTTTTTAATTATTTTTTAAAAAAAGCACCAGAACAATGGTGTTTGAGATAAAAGAGGATACATTTTTATCTTCTCATCATAAAAATGACAAGGAGTGCTAAATGTAGTATCTCTTGATAGAATCTGCTTTGACAATCATGTCAATTGTCTTTCCCTCCATATCCGCCAATTGAAAAGCTCCTTTGGATAACACTTGCTTAATAACATAAGGGCCTTTCCAATTTGGAGCAAACTTTCCCTTGGCCTCGTCTTGGTGGGGAAGGATATGTTTTACAACAAGTTGACCCACTTCAAATTTTCTTAGGCGTAATTTTGTATTATATGCTCGAGCCATCCTCTACTGACATAATTGACCAAACCAAATTGATGTCAATCATTTTTCTTCTATCAGTGCTAATTTTTCTAACCTCGATTTAACACATTTTGTATCCTTGATTTCTGATTCAACAATGGTTCGAAGAGAAGGGATTTCAACTTATGCAGGTATGAATGCCTCAGTTCTGTAAATCAATAAGTAAGGAGTTGCACCGACTGACGTACGAACAGTCGTGCGATATCCCATGACAGCGAAGGGTAATTTCTCATGCCATTGTCTAGATCCTTGCACCATTTTCCTAAGAATCTTCTTGATGTTCTTATTCGCAGCTTCAACAGCCCTATTTTCTTTGGGACGATAAGGGGTTGAATGCCGATGAACAATTTTAAATTGCTCACAAACTTGCTTCATCAAGTAGCTGTTGAGATTCATTGCATTGTCTATAATAATGATTTTTGATATGCCAAAAAGACATATCATGTTGGAATGAATGAAGTCCACCACCTCTTTCTTTGTAACTGATTTGAACATGACAGCTTCTACCCATTTGGTAAAGTAATCGATGGAAACTAAAATAAATCAATGACCGTTAGATACTTTTGGCTCTATCGGCCCAATAATGTCTATTCCCATGTAAGAAAAGGCAGGGAGAAGACATAGGATGCAACTCTAAACGGGGTGAGTAAATCAAGTCGCTATGAATTTGGCACTGATGGTACTTGTGAACAAATTGGAAGCAATCTCGCTCCATGATCAACCAATAGTATCCTGCCCGAATAATCTTTTTTTGCTAGGACGTAACCATTCATGTGTGGACCACATACCCATGAGTGTACCTCATTCATAATTGTTTCGGCCACTTTATTATTCACACGTCATAATAAATTCAAATTCGGAGTCCTTTTATATAAGATATCGCCACTTAAGAGGAACCCATTAGCGACTCGCCTAATAGTTCTTTTTTGATCTGTATCACCATGCACTGGATATTCTCTAACTTCTATAAATTGTTTGATGTCGTGATACCAAGGCTCGCCATCTGCCTCTACCGCAATTATATTGCAATAATTATGTCGATCCCTAACTTGGATTTCCAACGAGTCAATGTCGGTATTACCTGGGTATGAAAGCATCGATGCTAGGGTGGCCAAAGCATCAGCCAACTCATTGTGAAACCTGGGAATATATCTAAATTCAATGGACTTGAAATTTTTAATGAGATCTTCTAAACATCGTTTGTACGGTATGAGCTTAATGTCTCGATTTTCCCATTCGCCTCGAGCTTGTCGAATGAGCAAGTAAAAATCCCCCAAGACTAAGAGCTCATGTACATCCAGATTTATTGCCATATTCAAACCCACGATGCAAGCTTCGTATTCTGTTGTGTTGTTGGTAGAAAAGAATCGTAGTTGTGCTGTGGCAGGATAATGACAACCGTTTGGTGAGATAAGAACTGCCCCAATTCCCACTCCGTTTTTGTTGAGAGCCCCATCAAAATATAATTTCCATACGGGGTCATTATCAGGAATTTCTTCCTCGATAGAGTTGATCTCTTCATCAGGGATGTATGTCTTTAAGGGTTTGTATTCATCATCAATCGGATTCTCTATCGGCTGATTGGCTAACGCTTGTGTTTTCATGGCAGTGCGAGTAACATACACAAAATCAAATACGGTAAGCAAAATCTGCCATTTTTCCAACCTACCCGTCGGTATGGATTTTTGAAAAAATGTATTTCAGAGGATCCATTCGAGATATGAGGTAAGTGGTGTAGGACAAAAAAATAGTGCTTCAATGTTTCGAAGACCCAAGTTAAAGCACAACATATTTTTTATAATAGAGTGTACTTTGTCTCATACGATGTGAACTTTTTTCTCAAGTAATAGGTGGCTTGTTCATTTTTCCCCGTGATGTCATGTTGTCCTAGAACGCAACCAAAGGAGTTATCTTTCACCAAGAGGTATAAAACAAAGGCCTACCAGGCTCTAGGGGGACCAGTACCGGAGGATTTCCTAAATATTCCTTAATTTTGTCAAAAGCCTTTTGACACTCTTGTCCATTTAATAGAAGCATCCTTTTTCAATAACTTGAATATCGGCTCGCATGTAGTAGTGAGTTGAGCGATGAATCAGGTGATATAGTTTAAGCTTCCCAGAAAACACATGGCTTCAGTTCTGGTTTTTGGAGGTGGCAATTCTCGAATGGACTCTATCTTGGAGGGGTCTAATTCAATGCCTCTTCGGCTAACTATAAAACCTAAAAGCTTGCTAGATAGAACTCCAAATGCACATTTAACCGGATTAAGCTTGAGATTGTACTTTCTCAACCTTTCAGAAAAAAAAATTCAGATTACGCAGATGGTCAATTTGCATTCTAGACTTAATGATGACATCATCAACATATACCTCAACCTCTTTATGCACCATGTCATGGAATATTGTAGTCATAGCTCTCATGTAAGGTTCCCCTACATTTTTTAGACCAAATGGCATGACCCTATAAAAATATGTACCCCATGGGGTATTGAAAGTAGTTTTTCCTGCGTCTTTTTCATCCATGAGAATTTGGTGATATCCCGCATAGCAGTCCACGGATGATTGAATCTTGTGTTTAGCACAATTTTCAACCAAGATATGAATGTTGGGTAGTGGAAAATTGTCTTTTAGACTTGCTTTGTTTAAATCTTGATAATCAATACGAACTCTGATCTTTCCATCCTTTTTTGGTACTAGCACAACATTAGCCAACGAAGTAGTGTATTGGACGACCCTTATCACTTTTGCATTCAGTTGCTTCATGATTTCCTCTTTGATTTTATTGCTCATATCTGTCTTAAATTTTCTCTACTTTTGATGGACAGGTGGAAAATCATGATGTATGGGAAGTTTGTGAACTACCAAATTAGCACTTAACTCCGGCATGTCATCGTATGACCAAGCGAAGACATCTTTGTATTCAATTAAAACTTGAATTATGTCGTCACGAATATTTCAATCGACCTGAATGCTTATCTTTATTTCTTTCACTTCTTCGGGAGTTCCCAAATTAAACACCTTTGTTTCACTTAAATTAGGTTAAGGTTTATTTTCAAATTGATCCAAACCCCTTTTTATTTCTTCATCAGCTTCATCTTCATCATATTTCTTAGACTTAGGATTCATTGTTATGAGATCAGACAACGTTTTACGATCTTATTGTAAACTCTGCATACATGTCATATTATTAAAGTTAACGTAACTGAAATGAAAATAAGATGGCAAATATTAGAAATAGTAGGAACAAAGAAGATGACTAGAACTTCATTACATTGAATGGGAAAGGATAGAAGGGTTAACAATAAAGCAAAACAACTAGAATGTTTGAATTACGACCCTGAGAATAATCCACAAAAATAAAATAAAAAACAGCAAAACAAAACTACCATGACTCTTTTTTCGTAGGGAGAGGAGTGTCTTTCCTGTTATTGAGTTGGACATTCGGGCCGATAAACTGCACATCCATATGACTAGTGCCCTCACCCCTCTCAGTCATGTTTACCTCATAAAACATTTCCTTGATACCTTGACACATTTCATCCACATCATTTTTGATTGGTAAGTCTGGACACGGTTCACCTCGAGATTTAATGAAAGATTGAGCAATATGGGGGATCGGCTTCGACAAATTCCAATCATTTATTTTACGATATTTTGCCCATTTTCTATCAAATCTAGTTAGATTGAAACCCAAACTGAATGTATCTTGATTACCCATTGGACTGAGAGGATTTACAATTCCTTACAACAACAAACCTAAACCCTTTTCGGGTTCATAGTCGTTTTGTACCATTTGAGCCACCACCATGACAAAAGTAAAGGACAGACGAGGTTGGAGGATAGGATTTCCTTCTAAGAACTAAATAACCATTATTATCTCCAAAGCCTGATAATTGAGGGATTCACAACCTCTTTTAGCCTCAATGCATGGTATTGAAGAATCTCAGGTGATTGGGAGATCATCATCACCATGGACAAAGATTTCTTGTTTGTCATGTTCAAACTTGATCACTTGGTGTAGAGTATATGGCACAGCTCTAGCCATGTGGATCCATGGCCTACCGAAGAGTAGATTGTAAGACGTGTCCATGTCAATAACTTGGAAAGTGATTCTAAACTCCGTTGGTCCAATTGTAACAATTAAGTATATTTCACCAAAAGTATCCCATTTTGCACCATCAAATTCCCGTACACAAACATTGCTAGTATGAATCCTATTAGTGTTGATTTTCAGGCTTTGTAGAATGGAAAGAGGGCATATGTCTACACCTGATCCTCTATCGACCATGAATCTCTTCACATAGTGTTCTTCATATTTCACGGTTAAATGTAGAGCCCTATTATGTCCAGATCCTTCCAAGGGTAATTTGATATACCGTGGTTTCGCGGTATAATTAATACTTTTTCCTTAAGTTTAGTGTGTCCAAAAGCCTTTTTTGTGCTAATTTTCATATAAATTTCTCTTTGTTTTGCAGGAAATCTGTCCAAAGCTAATGCGGAGATTTTGAGCGAAGAAATGCAGAAGAGACCACCTACGAAGCTTATGACGGTCCGTCATGCTTGTGACGGTCTATAGGTGGCAGCGTAGTGAAGCTGCTGAAGGAAGATGGGGAAGTCTGACCAAGTGTGGGGTTACGTAGCTTGTGACGGTGCGTCGTGACTAAGACGGTCCGTCCTGAAGGTTCGTCATGAAAATTAGAGAAGTAATCCCAGTACCCCGATTCCAAGAGTTGAAGTGTTTTGAAACGAAGGCCCTCGACGGAACGTTGAGCCTATGATGGTCCATCATACTTGCCGTCGAGGGTGGTGAAGAGAGCAGCAAAAGAAATTGCAGAAGTATGGGACGACGGAGTCCATGACGGTCCATCGTGACCACGCCGATTCGTCCCAAGGTCCGTCTACCCAGCCGCGTTTTGGCAGATTTCCAGCAAAAAGAGTCCTTGTTTAATTAGGTTTTTATTTTTTATAAATAGTTTGAAAAACCTCGTTTTTGAGGTCAGACTCTTAGATTGTTAAACTCCGTATTGGTAAACATTGTATTGTGAGATTCTTGATAATCATTAGATTTTTTGTGAGATTATTGATTACTTTGAGACTCTTGCAAGTGATTTTTGGAGATTAATCAAGCAAACTTTTGGATTTTACTCTTTATCATTGAAGTAAGTACATGAATTCTTATCTAATATATTTGAATATTGTGTTTATGGCTATGAGTAACTAAACTCCATAACTAGGGTTGTGGGAACCATAGGCAAATAATGAGATAAACCCTTACTAAAATAACAATTCTAGAATAGTGTCTTGCATGTATTAATAATTCTTTTGCTTAGAAGTCCTTTTAACGGATGGCCAACGTTAGAACTCGCCTTAATGCTACTTGCTGGACCAAGGAGGTAGATAATAGGAAAAGAATTATTAACATAGATTTAGTGTATACTATCTAATAAGCTAGTATTGATTGGTACGAGGTAATAACTTAGTCAAATATCGAATACGATGCTTAATATGAGGTAAGGATAAGGGTTAGGATAGCAACACACATAGCTGGACCAAGGTGCAGAGTGAGATTTTCTAGATGCCGGACCAAGGATTTAGAAATACATAACTTATCACTTTGCATGCTAGATACTAGGAAAGAATTGTTATAGTTAGAATTATCAAGTTATGAACCTGTGGGGAACACGTAAACCCTAGTTACTTTTATTAATTGATTAAAATCCAATTTTCAAAGCTGTTAAGTGTCTCTTTCAAGTTCGTTATTTATTTTCACTCATTTAGAAATATAAACCCCCTTTTTATGTTTTTACATTCCAAGGAAGTCATTGACCAAACAATAGTAATAACAGGTTGAAGTTAAGTCTAGACTATTTTCCTCGTGGGAACGATCCCAACCTCACTAGTTAGGTTATTTACTTGACACGACCGCTTTACTTCTTATTTGAGAAGTAAGTTTGAGCGTATCAAATTTTGGCGCCGCTGCCGGGGAATCTAGCTTTTAGATTAACTTGAACTTATTACTATAGTTTCGTTGATATTTTCTTAATTTTACTTTGTTTTATTGTTTTTGATTTCTTTTCAGAACTATCCTCCTTGTATGCCAAATACACGGAGAGGAAGAGAACCCTTGTTTTCCTACGATCACGAGTTAGAGCGTACACTGCGCAATATGAATCGAAACTTGGGAATAAATGACGAGGATCCAAACCAGCACATCCCAGTTCCGGTTGATGTTCATGGTCAGATGTTACCCAATGCTCTGGGTGAAAATTAACAGAGGGGACAAAATCCGGTTCCACAACCCCAGGCATACTACATAGGGTATAATAACATAGCATACTCGGATGGGCCACTTGTCTTGCCCCCTCTACCTACAGGCCACACGTTTGTGGTAACTAGTAGCCTGATGCAAATGCTCACTGCCAGAGGTTTGTTTTCAGGTCTACCTTCTGAGAATCCACATGCCCATATAGCTAAGGTAAGGGCAGCGTGTAAAAGTTGTCTGGGGAGGCCTGATTTTGATCTAGATGTAATAGGGCTCAGAGTGTTTCCTCTCTCACTTACGAGAGATGCTGCTATATGGTTTACTGAGCTCCCATACAACTCAATCTTCACTTGGAACCAATTAAGAGATGTTTTCTTAGCACGCTACTATCCGGTCTCCAAGAAACTAAACCACAAAGACAGAGTGAACAACTTTATTGCACTACCACGAGAGTCAGTTAGTTGTTCTTGGTATAGACTCACCTCATTCTTGAGAAGTGTTCCAAATCACCGTATAGATAATGAGTCACTGAAGGAATACTTCTATCGGGGACAGGATGATAACAATAAAGCGGTATTGGACACTATAGCAGGTGGATCTTATGGGCAATGTCCGTATGCTGAGATTGCCAAAAAATTAGAGAAAATCTCCCGAAATAATAAAGCATGGAGTACTAGGAAGTCTGATACAAGGAGAAACACCTTCGTAGTACAGTCCACTCAAAACCCAGCCACAGATGAGATTTGTGAAGAAATGGCTCAGATGAGAACTGAGCTTGGGTTGGTACTAAAACATGTCACAGGGGGTGCAGAAAAGATAAATGCACTTGACTACTTGGCTAAACCACCACCTCCTAATGATGAGTGCTATTATGCTGAGGACACTTATGCAGTAAATGAGCAGACGGGGTGTTTCAGACCAAGCGCCCAAGGCTCAAATCAGGATAATTGGCGCCAATGTCAAGGGAACCAAGGTCGGAACTATGGTAACTACAACCGTGAGGGTCATTATGTCTGAGATGGAAACTACAACCGCGACAACAACTTTAACAGGGGTAACTATGCTAATAGAAACGACAGAAATGGGTCCAATGTCCCTCCTCAAAATCGTGAAGTTACTCCTAGGGATGTTGGAGATAGTATGGTGCGAGCTGAGGTTATGTTGCAAAATATAATGAGGAGGTTCGATGCTAGTGATGAGCACATTAAAGAGTTGAGGTATGATTTAGCTAGTATTGGGCAAAAGGTTGATACACATGCAATTTCGATTAAGCAGATCGAGTTGCAAACAGCCCAATTATCTGCGAGAGTGAACACACGGCAACAGCGGCACTCTTTCTAGCAACACTGTCCAAAACCCAATGAATGATGCGCACTGTATGGCAATCACTACTCGGGGTGGTAAGCAAACCATTGACCCACCTATGCCATCTACTGAGGAAAATGTAAGAAAGGATAATGATAATGTGGTAAAGGGTAGTGGTGAAGCAGAGGAAAGTAATGGAAAAGATGCAGAAGTACCTATCAAGGTAATTCCCATGCCTAGGCCACCACCACCCTTCCCTCAGAAATTAGTGAAAAATACCGAGGATGGTAAATACCGGCAATTCATAACAATCTTGAAGCAACTTTCTATCAATGTCCCTTAGGTAAAAGTTTTAGAACAAATGCCCGGTTACGCCAAATTTATGAAAGATCTGGTCACCAAGAAAAAGTCGGTCACTTTCGAGGATGATGATAGACTGCAGCATTGTAGTGCTATTGCTACAAGATCCCTCGTACAAAAGAAAGAAGATCCTGGTGCGTTCACTATTCCTTGTACAGTTGGGTCATTACATTTTGCGAAAGCATTATGTGATCTAGGGGCAAGCATAAATCTCATGCCCCTCTCAATTTACAAGAATTGGATTTGGGGGATCCAAAACCCACTGCGATGCAGCTACTGATGGCTGATCGGACAGTGAAACGGCCTATAGGGATACTCCATGATGTGCTAGTAAAAGTGGAGTCATTCATCTTTCCGACTGATTTTGTTATTCTTGATTGTGAGGTCAATTTTGAAGTGCCTATTATTCTTGGGAGGTCATTCCTTGCTACAGGTAGAGCATTAGTTGATATGGAGAAGGGATAGATGACATTTTGGTTGAATAATGAAGAAGCGACCTTCAACATTTGTAGGACCACGAGGCAGAGTGGTGAGCTCCAATCGGTATCTGCCATATCCCACAAAGAAAAGATGAAGAAGAATAGTGAACAGAAAAATGCAAAACAAGAGTTGATGGTTGGGGATTTGTTGCTTGTAGACAGTTCTGGGGTGCCTTGTCTTCCGGGCAAGATCAAGTCCAAATGGACTGGCCCTTACTTTATTACCCAAGTATTCCCTCATGGAGCAGTTGAGTTAAAAGCCAAGGAGGGAGTGCGGTTTAAGAGGAATAGAGATAGAATAAAGCTCTATTTTGGGCATAAAGCATCAGGGAATGAAGTGATAGAGGCATACCATCTTGATGAAGTCTGAGTAATCAAGGGTCCCCAGTCGTGCCGCAACATTAAATCAGGCGCTTGTTGGGAGGAAACCCAATACTTATAGTCTTTTTAGTAATGGTAGCATTTTCTACTAATGGGTTGTAAATTTGCAGGCACATCACCAGGAAATTCTTCAGAAGATCACTCTGAAACAGTCAGCAACGGACACATGCGACGGACCGTCGTGCTCTCGATGGTCCGTCCTGCACAACCGTGCTGGTTGTCAGAGACCATATTCCTAAAGGTCTCTCACATTTCCTAAGGGTCCTCCAACGGACATCTACGATGGACCATCATACTCTCGACGGTTCGTCCTGCATAAACGTCATGGTGGTCAGAGACCCCTCTCTTAAGGGTATCCATTTTTTTTAAGTGTCCCACGACGGACATCGACGACGGATCGTCATAATCACAACGGTTAGTGTTGATTGTCGGCGCTTTGCGCCCCAGGTTTGCTTCACCTACCACTCTTGTATTTCAATTTTTTTATGCATTAGGGACAATTGCATGTTTTTTTGTTGGGGGTGGGTTAAATGGAAAGTGAGTGTTAGGGTGAAGTCTGAGTAGCCCAATTCACTATCCTCTTTTGGGGTTTTCTTGCTTGTGTTCTTTTTCCCCAAAAGACTGATTACTTTTTCTGTTGAACCGGCATGTTTATATCTTTTGTACATAGTTTAAGTCTGAAGCATGATGGGTAAAATGATATCCTGATAAACTGGAAAATGATGCATGACTAGGCATAGTAACTGATAATTGTGTGGCTCTAAGCATGACATAGAGTTACACCATTGCATTACCCTAAGTCTTAAATTCGAACTAGGTGTCTGATAATCTGGTATAGTGATGAGATGTCAAGTGAGTGTCAGGAAAATTCGAATAAGTCCACTATTGGTATTGAGCTAGAACTTGCCTGGTTAGTCCTACTAAAAGTAAGCTGTAATAGACAATTAGGAAAGGATCATAGGCCCTTATTCATTATAGCCCATTTCTAGCCTAAATAAAAGAAACCAAATGAAATTTATCCTTCTTTGATGCAAATAATCTGAGTTTAAAATTAGACCTTTCTTTTTCACCCCAACTGATCTTTTCTAGGAACAATGTGTTGGCCCTGGTCCCTCCTTGGACATGTGTACCTCAGCTTATGCCAAAAGCATAAGTTGAGGGTGGCTAATGCAGTAAACAACCTTCATTATGGACCTGACCCAATTTTGGGTATTGTGTACCTTGACTCATGGCAAAGCCATGAGTTGAGGGTGGCTATTATGAGGAATGCTCTGGAAAGGGGGGTTGAAAGAACAAAGAGAGAGAAAGAACAAAAGTAAAGTGACTCAAGAATTAGTTGAAAGAAAAGTAAAGAAAAAAAATACACAAGAAATACAATCAAGAAAAGAAGAGAGTCACTTACACAAATGATGAAAGAAGAGAAAAAAAAGGTAAAAGAATATGAGAAACTGGGCGAGATAAAATGATAGAAAGTGGAAGGGTTAGCCGATATGTCAAAGAGGGCAAAACGTCACTAAAGTATACCTAAATACACCCTACCTGACCCTGAGCCTATGATCCTAGCTAAGAAAGTTCTATCGTGATCCTAATGGTTGTATAGAGAACTTAAGGTAGTGAAAATAAGGGCAAGCTTATGGCAATAGGTATGAATGAGTGTGACTTCGTTCTGAGAGCGAGTATTGAAAAGTAATCCTTATACTCGAACTAAAATCATTGTGTGAAAAATAAGGATTTTGTTTTAAAGTGAGGACACTAGTTGCAATACCGGAATTGTTAGCACCTCGGTGAGAAATTGAAGAGGATAGGTGTTAATGCATGATAAGTTTGTGTCATGTTCTGATCCCACAAAATTCAAGCCTAATAGTGATAGCATGCATAGATTTGATGATATTAATCGGGATTGATAGCCAAATGATTGAAAAGGATAAAACATGGATACTATTGTACAAAGATTGCGTAGTGAGTCATAGTGCGTCGCTTGAGGACAAACAACGAATTTAAGTCGAGGGTGTTGATATATCATGGTTTCATGGTATAATTAATACTTTTTCCATAAGTTTAGTGTGTCCAAAAGCCTTTCTTGTGCTAATTTTTATATAAGTTTTTCTTTGTTTTGCAGGAAATCTATCCAAAGCTGAATACGGAGATTTTGAGCGAAGAAATGCAGAAGAGACCACCTACGGAGCTTATGACGGTTCGTCGTGCTTGTGACGGTCCGTAGGTGGCAGCGTAGTGAAGCTGCTGAAGGAAGATGGGGAAGTCTGACCAAGTATGGGGTTACGTAGCTTGTGACGGTCCGTCATGTCTATGATGGTCCGTCCTGAAGGTTCGTCATGAAGATCAGAGAAGTAATCTCAGTACCCAGATTCCAAGAGTTGAAGTGTTTTGAAACGAAGACCCTCGACGGAACGTTGAGCCTATGACAGTCCATCATACTTGCCGTCGAGGGTGGTGAAGATAGCAGAAGAAGAAATTGCAGAAGTATTGGACGACGGAGTCCATGACGGTCCATCGCGACCACGACGATTCGTCGCGAGGTCCGTCGACCCAGCCGTGTTTTGGCAGATTTCCAGCAAACAGATTCCTTGTTTAATTAGGTTTTTATTTTTTATAAATAGTTTGAAAAACCTCGTTTTTTTTGTTAGACTCTTAGATTGTTAAACTCCGTATTGTGAGATTCTTGATAATAATTAGACTTTTTGTGAGATTATTGATTACTTTGAGATTCTTGCAAGTGATTTTTGGAGATTAATCAAACATACTTTTGGATTTTATTCTTTCTCATTGAAGTAAGTACATGAATTCTTATCTACTATATTTAAATATTGTGTTTATGGCTATGAGTAACTAAACTCCATAACTAGGGTTGTGGGAACCATAGGCAAATAATGAGATAAACCCTAACTAAAATAACAATTCTAGAATAATGTCTTGCATGTATTAATAATTCTTTCGCTTAGAAGTCCTTTTAACGGATGGCCAACGTTAGAACTCGCGTTAATGCTACTTGCCGGACCAAGGAGGTAGATAATAGGAAAAGAATTATTAACATAGATTTAGTGTATACTATCTAATAGGCTAGTATTGATTAGTACGAGGTAATAACTTAGTAAAATATCGAAAACGATGCTTAATATGAGGTAAGGATAAGGGTTAGGATAGCAACACACGTAGCCGGACCAAGGTGCGGAGTGAGATTTTCTAGATGCCGGACCAAGGATTTAGAAATACATAACTTATCACTTTGCATGCAAAATACTAGGAAAAAATTGTTATAGTTAGAGTTATCAAGTTATGAACCTGTGGGGAACACGTAAACCCTAGTTACTTTGGTTAATTGATTAAAATCCAACGGTCAAAGCTGTTAAGTGCCTCTTTCAAGTTCGTTATTTATTTTCACTCATTTAGAAATATAAACCCCCTTTTTATGTTTTTACTTTCCAAGGAAGTCATTGACCAAACAATAGTAATAACAGGTTGAAGTTAAGTCTAGACTATTTTCCTCGTGGGAACGATCCCAACCTCACTAGTTGGGTTATTTACTTGAAACGACCGCTTTACTTCTTATTTGAGAAGTAAGTTTGAGCGTATCATAATTCATCATCAGTGAAAGTGATTCTACTTACCTCAAAAATTCAATTGACCATCTTTTCCAAGTGACCTACTGTAATATTTTCTGATATATGTGCCTCATTCAAAATTCTGGTCAACACTTCACGATATTCTTTAGAATGTATGAGTAATGACAATAAAGAGATTTCAGCAGGCATTTTCCTCAACTGATCTATAACAGAATAATCTTCAGCTTTCATCTTTTTTAGAAACTCGTCAGCATCTTCCTCAGTGACTGGTTTTTTCATCGGCAACTGATTTTCTTTGATTTGTTTGTCCCTCTTTAATTCTTAAGGAGCATAACATCTTCCGGAATGAGTTAAGACTCTTGTTTCATTTGTTTATTTGACAATCTCCTTTCCCTTGTGAGTAACGACGACTTTGTTGTAGTTCCACGGAACCGCCTTGGTGTTTGTGATCGGAAGTTGTGCTGCAATTTGTATCACAACTGGCTCTTTCATACTTTCTTGATTTTTATCAAATGTTGAAAATTTACCAGGAATGTAGCATCTTGGTCCATTCAACGGTACATCTCCTCTTTTTATAGATTCAGGGACATACAACACTAGCTTCCTCGAGTTCCCAAAATTCGAATGTGCACCTTTAACAATTATTGGTGCCCTTTGTATGGATTCTAAAACCATACTAGACTCTTCTTTTGAAACCTTGCTTTACACTTTTGTTCTACTTGTTTTCTCATAATATTCAAAAATGTCAACCATCCCCACAACACGTTCATTATTATGAGGAGGGAGTGGGTTATTGGTATCATTTAGTGCTCCTCATTGTGTACCTCGATTACCTTATCCTTGATTAAATTCTCAATGACTCTTTTTAGGGTCCAACGTTTCTCTGTGCTATGACCTGGAACGTTAGCGTGATACTCGCATATAACAGTTGGATCAAAACCTCTTGCATTTGGATTGACAACGTACGGATTGACAGGTTCAACCAGTCTCAATTGTATTAATTTCCGTAACATACTCGTATACGATTCTCCAATTGGAGTAAAATTTTCTTTTCGACCTTGTTCTCTCGTATAGTTTGTCTGAGGATGTGGATTGTATGGCGCCTGGAAATTTTGTTGTTGGGGGCGAGAAATTTGTGGGGCAGGCCCCAGTAATTTTTGGCACGAAGGTGGTCGTACATATGCCTGAGTATTGAGAACTGCATATTGGGACAGATAATAATGCTAAGGAGAATTATATTGTTCTTGTTGGACTTGACCATAAGGATTGTTCATGCCCATTTGAACACCTCTTGATCGAGATACCGTCATGGACCCTTCCTCCTTCTTTTTGGATTGGTAAAATTATCGGATACACTTTGTATTGCTTGTGTGGTATCTCTAATGGCTGCTTGACTTACAATCTTACCCGACTTTATGCCATTCCCCTACCATTTCTCCGATCTTAATCACTTCGACAAAAGGCTTGCCCATTGCGGTGAGAAGATACTGAAAGTAGTTAGGTTCTTGAGCCTGTAGAAAAACATCAATTAACTAATAGTCTTTCATCGGCGGTTTGACTCTAGCTTCCTGCTCCCTCCATCTTATGTCATATTCCCTAGAACTTTCTGATGGCTTTTTTTTCATATTAGCTAGGGAATTGCGATCGGGAATAATATTGATATTGTATTGAAATTGTTGGACAAAATCTTGTGCCATATTATCCCAAACGTGCCAATGATAAATGTCCTGATCAATAAACCATTGTGATGCTATGCCCGTTAAACTCTCTCCAAAGTAAGCCATAAGAAGTTCTTCTTTTCCTACGGCTCCTCTCAACTAATTACAGAATCTTGTCAAATGAGCCACTGAATTTCCATGACTATTATATTTATCAAACTTTAAAGTTTTGAACCCTAGAGGAAAGTGAACATCTGGAAACATGCATAAGTCCTTAAATGAGACACTTTTGTGTCCTCCCAGACCTTGCATATTCCTTTTGTTTTGTTCCAAACTCCTCATTTTCCTTTGCAATTTCTTCATGTTCCTCATTCTTAATGTCTTTCTCAACTTCAATCGGAGAACCGTACTGGTGGTGGTAAAAGTTAGGAACATTGAAAGTTAATTTAGGGGCATGACCTTGGTCGTATTGATATTTGAGTATAGGGTCATCATTAGATTTTTGTACCAATGTCGATTGAGGAATTGTATTAGTTTGGACAGTAGGCATGAAAAGTGGACTAAGGAAGTTCCGGAAGTATTAGATGTGTCAATGTAGGGTCCAAACCCATGTGGATAAACTAGGTCACTTGTTGAGACTTGGATGGGGAATGGCATATTCGCATTCAAATATTCTCGAATTGAAGGCGGAGCAGCTTGCCCATTAATTCAAGCTTCGTACATTTCGGTCATCTGTTGTCTTAACATTTTCACCTCTTCTATAGGTATCGATTCTTGCACAACCATTTGGGTTTGTGCGTCTTCATTTTCTGACTCTGTTCCGTCTTTACGTGTCATTTTTTCTTTCCCTTTTGATCTTGTGTTATATTGATGAGATGCCATCTCTCTTCACAAACCAACCACCTTTTAAACTCTCTAAATTCTCATATATATTAAAAAAACATATGTTAGGATTCAACATATTGAGGACATTAAATTCACGTTGTATGTTATGCACCTAGATTTTCATATGTCTATAATGTGTTTTGGAAGACTTTTATGTTTCATCCCGGCTTTGGACGACTTGCTTATGTCATTTGGTCCCCTACTTTGCTTTCTTGAATAATTTAAATGCATTTTGATCGAACCTGTTAAAGGTTCCCTACATATCATGTTTGAACATGAATCAGATTATCACGTAGTTCATGTGGATAAATTTCTTTCAAAAGAAAAATACGACATTTATTTAACTTTAAAATGAAAATACCATTCAAATCAAAATGACCAAAATAAAAACATCAAAGTACCTAAGATTAAACCAAAATTTGACGAACTAAAAAGAAAAAAAAGAAAAAAGAAAATCCATCTCCGACATTTCTTGATCATCAATTTCCCCCTAGGCTAGAGTAGACCTTGAACAAAGCTTTCGGCAGATGTGGGGCTAATGCACGCGCCTCTCGACCCAGGCTCTCATCACTTCGATGGAGATGACCACCATAAACATCAATCAAGCTCTCTGTCAACTGAAGCACTTGTCCTTTTGCCTCCTTCATATTCTCGTGACAATTCTGCAAATTCAGTAGTGACAACTGCATCACTCATATGCTCTTCATGTGCTTGAAGCTCTTCAATTCGGTTATGAAATTCTTCACGCTCTTCCATCTATTGATTTCTTTCTATCACCAATTCTGCTTGGTACAATGTGAAACGGTTTGCAATGTCCCTTTCTCGTCCCATAGAGGCTTTTAATTGATTTTGTAACCTAGCTTGCGCACGTATTAAGAGGATTTTTTCTTTCTTATATTCTTCCTCCTGTTGCTCCATATCACCTTTGACAATGCCCAAATCTTCATGTAGGGTTCGAATAGTAGATAGATGCTTCTTTTCAACCTTTTCTCAATCAATGTAACTCTTTCCTCGAATATTGCATCATGTCGAGACAACTCTTCTTTAACATTTTTTAGTTCATTGCTTAGGATATCTAAAGTAGACATATACTTTCTTTCCACCTCGAGTTGGGCCTCCTTGATTCTTACTTCAATTTCCTCTTCTCGATCTATGATTTCTCGCGCTGATCCTTCGGGCATTATTTTGAGAGGGGCTTGATCAAACAACCAATGGAGGTATAAGGGGTCAACTTCTCCTTCAACACGATCATCAACCATACTTTTTGAACTTAAAGTTCAACTACCACCCCAAATCTTGAGCTTTTAATTCTAGATCTCGATCTTCAAATGCTACCTCCCACACAAAATTCTGTGTATCCTCGGCTTTAGGTAAAATTTGTTTTTGTCCTATTTAGCGTAAAACTCGGAGGGATATGTATGGTTGGAACCCGCGAAGGCCTGTCAAAATGAAGAATGGACTATAGGAAGACATAAAAATTACCTCACTAGCAGGAAACCAATGATAGTTTCATGTAATTCTAGATGCCATCAATTCAAGAAGATAATGTCTCCATGCTTTGACACCTTTTGGCAATTTGTCTCCTAATTCTTTCATCCTTTCTGGGTGGCTCAAAATATAATTCGTCAAATCGGATTTGAAATCTTCGCAAAACAATGGCGATATAGGTGCTCTAAAAACCACATTAGCAATAAAATGCTACAACCTTCAAAAAATCGCCCTTCTCTCTACATTTAGTCAAAGCACGATAAATATCAGCCAACATCATCGGCAATATATTGGATTTTCTTTTCTTTATCATAACAGTGACTATTCCTGACAGGCGAATATCGATTTTTTTATCTTTCCTTGAAAAAACCATAGCTCCCAAGAATGCTACCAAAAATGCTTCTTTTCTATGTTTTTCCCAAGTAGGGAGGTGTTTTCCATTTTTAAGTTATTTCCCATAGCTTGAAAATTCTTCCTTCTTTCCATATCTTGAGTACAAGAATTTCAAAAAAAAACCATTATCAAAACACTCCTTATGAGGTGGATGATGTGCATCTGTTCTAGGAATTTACCTTTGCTGACACTCTTAGGGGCTATCAGTGTTTTAGTTCGAAGATCCTGGCCTAAGCCTGTGAAACCGCCCAATTCTTCTAATGTAGGCATCAACTCAAAATCACTTAATCAAAACACATTATTTGTGGAATCCTAAAACGGAATTAAAGCCTCGATCAAACCTCTGTCAGGACTAAATCTCATGATATCTTTAAGGAAACCATGATGTTTGAACTTTGGGGGATCATTAACTATTTCGACTAGTTCATCCCTTGGTCTTTTATCACACCTCATAGATCTCATGATTACCAGGTGGAGAAAAAGAAAATTGTGATTTTTAAAATCAACTTTAATTGTGAAATTTTGATAATTCAAAATTATTTATTGAAGTAGTTAAAAAAATGGTTCGAGATGTGTAAAGTGATCATTGATTCAAGTTGTTTTTGAAAAGAATGACCAGATAAAGAGACAATTTTGATAAAAAAAAAAGAGAAAGAAAAATAAAAGAATGTGTATATGTACAATTCAAGAGACATATATACATATATTATTCTATTTATCATTTATTATTATTTTAATAAAAGCGAAAATAAATTGAAGATTAGGTGTGTATGTATATATATGTGTATTAATTTGTTTATTTTGAATCATTGGTTGAAAATGGGTAGAAAATAGATATTTATTTCTTTAGTCGATTATCCTTAAGCCGGTCAACATTTTGTTACAGTCTTCACATGTTGCAACAAGTAGCACAAAAATGCACATGATGGTCTCACGAAAAAGTACCTATCCTAGTCAGATTGGGCCCCTATGCCAAATCTCGCTAACTTACATGCACATGATGCAAATAAATCGGAACCTAGTAAGGATATCATGTCTGAAAGTTTCAATTCTACTAAGGTTTAACTTGTGGAGAAAAGATATCTAGACTGGATGTAAAACGAGCGGGCAACTCGAGTCAGGGAGTAGCTACGTACCGGTAACAGCGTTTTTCGGCTTTGTGCATGGATGCTCCCATCCTATACATATTAAACTGAAAGTCCTTCACCATGGATCGAAGATCCACTGGCTATCTTGATAGAAGCGGGGTGCGCAGTCACAATTCCCATATTATTATAATCGAAGACTCAAAATGGTTCATGAGAGAAGACAGTGATAATCCAATTCAAATATTATCAAAACATTAAATAAATAAACAATTAGCATATTAAGTTAAATAAATACAATATCCAAAAGAGTAAATATATAAATCATAGTCATACATAAATCAATATTTAAAAACTCAAATTCTAGTTAGTGATCCTCAGCGGAGTCGACATCTGCACTCCCCTTTTTTTTCTCTAAAAATTTTTTGATTTTTTATTCGTTTTGAAAGAAAAGAGTTTTTCCAACTAAAATGACATTTTGAAAACGTATAATTATTATTCAGAGTCGCCAATTGGAATTGAGTTTTGTTGTTCCAAGTCACCTTATTTAAATCACTATTCAAAAGGAAATTTACCTCTATTTTATTGGTCTACGAACTAGAAATTTGGATAAGGAATTCTGTTGACCGAGGGGAAGGTGTTAGGCACTCATAGGGTCCCGTGGTTCTAGCACGGTCGCTTTATTGACTTTAGTATGACTTAACTTAATTTTTGGATATTATATTATTAAATTAATAATAAAATTATTATTTACCCTCAGATTTATTTTAAACTTATACTTATTTGAAATTGGCTTATTTATTTTAAATGGTTTTAAATTTTTTTCGCTGTGCATCCATTAATTTTAAACTTGAAACATCTCTCTCTGTGTGTGTGTGTGTGTGTGTATATATATATATATATATATATATATATTCTATTATTTTTTCCTTCTTTTTTTTCTTTTTTTCGCTATTTATTTTTTTTGTTTAGTTTTGTTTTATGCTTTCTTATTTTTTATATATTTATTTATTTATTATTCTTTTGTTCTCTTTATACAATTTCTCAAATTTTACCCTTTTTTATTAAAAATATTAATAGTAATTATTACTATTTTATCGTGAATCTCTCTAGATGAAATTTACAATTCTACTTAGATAACAAAAAAATTACTAATTATTTATATATCCTAATCTAACAAGTTTATAAATTTATTTATTTATTAGTGAAAACTAGGCTATAGAAAAACATTAACTATTCAATTACAAAATCAATTAAATTGCATCTACGAGTTTAGACAATAATAATAATAATACAAAAATGTATGATACATATTTTATTTCATATTATTTTTTAGCAAGACACATATTTTATTCCGTTTTCCTAATCATTCATAAATTCTAAAAATATTTTTAAAAAAACCACAACATGCATCAAATATTGATCCTATTCAAAAAAAAACTTCAGATTATTATTATAAGCATCAAATTTTCATACAACATTCCATTTAATTAATTCGAGAATTTAGAGTTACCTCGATGCGAAAATGGTTACCACAAAAACAACTGCTACGATCTACTGATTTTCAAAGTTAATAGTTTTTAATTAACTTTAAAGAGCCACAAGATCAAAACCGCGAACAAAACCTCAGATTATAAGATACAACTCACTTTTTAACTCTTTTTGTTTGCTCTATATCTCTCTCTATATTTTTCAACTGAACGTGTCTTTTATTATAATTTTGGCTGAGAGTCTGGCGCTAATTAAAGGAACGTAATAGAGTGAGATTAGGATTTAATTTGAAAATTAGTTGAGAAAATTGGGGTTGAGATAAGAATATAAAATAAATAAATAATAAAAAAATAACAAAATAAAAATAAATAAATAAAATGTGTGAATTTTTTAAGAGAAACGTCCAAAAGAGAGAGAGAAAAAAATAAAAATAAAAAATAAATAAATGGGATGAGATTTTTTAGTAAAATAAGTTAGGAAGTTGGGAATAATTAGGATAAGGTTAAAAAATTTGAAATCTTTAGGACTCCTCTTTTCTTTTCTTTTTCTATACTTTTTCATAATATTTTCTATATTACTATTATTAGACTTGATAATTAACAAATAACTTAAATTTCCAACTTCTATTTATAAATTTTTTTTATTATTAAACTATAATTGATCTTATAATTTTTATTAATTTATAATTTATTATTATTATTTTATTTTATTTTAAATATAACGCTTTTTAAATTGGTGTAAAATATATAATGTTTTGGTAAAAAATTAGGTGTTCACAGTTACATTATCCTCCCCCTATCACCTCCTTAGGAATATTTGTCCCCGGAGGACACTTCTAATTATCTAGCACAATGCCAGTCATATCATAACACAAGTACTTTACACAATGAAAAATAGCAATAAAGAATAGAGGAGATAAGGAAACTTAGACTTAAGAGTTGGAATTCTAACCTCAAGAGCTAAAAAGTGGAGGATATAGGGATCTCATATCGGCCTCGGCCTCCCACGTAGCACCCTCAACAAGATGGTTTCTCCACAATACCTTCATTGTGGAAACCTCCTTGTTTCTCAGCCGATTCACCTTCCAGTATAAAATCTCAACAGAACCTCCTCATAGGACAAGTCTTTATCAACCCCCAAACCTTCAACAGGCAGAATCGATGTTGGATCACCAAGGCACTTCTTTATTATAGAGACATGAAAAACTGGATGAACAGAAGCTAGCTCCGCAGTCAATGCCAACTCATAAGCCACCTCACCCGCACGCTGTAGAATCTCGTATGGCCTAACGTACCTCGGAATCAACTTCCCCTTTCTTCAAAACCTCATCACCCCTTTCATGGGTGATATCTTCAAGTAAACCTGGTCACCAACATCAAATTCTAAGGGTCGCTTCCGATTATCTACATATGATTTCTGCCGACTATAAGCAGCAGCCAACCTGTCCCTAATCACCTTGACCTTCTCTAAGGCCTCATGAATGATCTATGGACCCAAAATGTATGACTCTCCAATCTCGAACCACCCAACTGGAGACCTACACCTCCTACCATACAGTGCCTCAAATGGTGCCATCCCAATGCTGGAGTTATAGGTGTTATTATACGAGAACTCTAAAAATGACAGATGGTCATCCCAACTACCCCTAAAGTCGATCACATACGCCCTCAACATGTCCTCCAAAGTTTGAATGGTGCGCTCTGATTGCCCATCTGTCTGAGGATGGAAAGTGGTACTGAGCTTTACCTGCGTGCCTAAGATCTTCTGGAAGGATCTCCAGAAATGCAAAGTGAACTGAGCTCCTTTATAAAAAATGATAGACAAAGGAATCCCATGCCACCTCACAATATACTCAATGTAGAGTCTCCGTAATCCTCGGCCCTGGAAGTAGACTTCACAAGGATAAAGTGGTCAGACTTAGTCATCATGTCCATAATAACCCATATGGAGTCATGATGTCTCCTAGTCCTCAGAAGACTAACCACGAAGTCCATGTTAATGTCCTCCCACTTCCAAGTCGAAATCTCAATCATCTGAGGGATATCACCACGCTTAAGGTGCTCTGCTTTAACCTGCTGACAATTGGGACACCTGGCCACATACTCAGTAATGTCCTTCTTCATGCCATCCTACTAATAGATCTTCTTGATGTCATGATACATATTGGTGGAACCTGGATGTATCGAATACCAGGAACAATGGGCCTCTGTAACTATATTGGTATGCAAATCATCCACATCTTATACACACAGTCTGTCCTGGTACCTAAGTATGTCGTCACCTCTCGAAGAAAAGGGCTTATTCATCTTTATCAGCATTGAGTCCTTCAACTCCATCAACATAGGATCAAGATGTTGACCCTTCTTGACTCAACTATCAGGGATTATTCAGAACTAGGATGAACTGAAACACCCCCACTAGTAGAGTCAATCAACTGCAAACCCCATATGTCAAGTCTGTGTACATCCTTCACTAACTACTTCTCATCATAAACGTGGGTTGTACTCCCCTTACTCAACCTTCTCAAAGCATCAGCTACTACATTTGCCTTCCTTGGATGGTAGTGGACACTCATGTGATAGTCCTTCAACAGCTCCAACCATCTCCGCTGGCGTAGGTTCAACTCCCTCTGCGTGAACATGTAGTAAAAACTATTGTAGTCTATGAACGCATCCACATGCACCCCGTACAAGTAATGCCTCCACAGCTTCAATACAATCACCACAGCTGCCAACTCCAAGTCATGAGTGGGAGAATTATTCTCATCAACCTTGAGCTATTTGTATGCATAGGCTATCACCTTACCACCCTCCATAAGAACACAGCCCAAACAAACCCTAGATGCGTCACAATTTATAGTGTAACTCTCACCACATTTAGGAAATGTAAGCACTGGGGCTGAAGTGAGTCTGTCTTTGAGCTCCTGGAAACTCTTCTCACAAATCTCTACCCATTCAAACTTGGCTTTCTTCTTAGTCAAAGCTGTCAGTGGGCAGTAATGGAAGAAAAACCCTCCACGAACCTACGATAGTAACTAGCCAATCCCAAAAAGTTATGGATATCTGTGGGAGTAAGAGGTCTTGGATAGTTTCTAACATCCTCAGTCTTCATAGGGTCAACCTTCACACCCTGATCGGACACAACATGACCCAGAAAGGTCACTGATCTAAGCCAAAATTCATAGTTGCTGAATTTGGCATACAACTGATGTTGTCTAAGTACCTGCAAGGTTAGTCTCAAATGTTGTTCATTATCTTCCATGGTCTTAGAATAGATAAGAATGTCATCAATGAATACTATGATGAAACAATTAAGGTATTCATGGAAGACTCAGTTCATGAGGTCCATAAACGCAACTGGTGCATTAGTGAGACCAAATGACATGACTAGGAACTCATAATGACCATAACGGGTACGAAAGGCTATCTTTAAGATATCTTCATACCTAAACCTAATCTGATGATACCAAGAACAATTATCAATCTTCGAGAAGAAACTAGACCCTTGGAGCTGATCAAATAAGTCATCTATTTTGGGAAATGGATACTTCTTCTTTATAGTGACTTTGTTGAGTTGCCGATATTGATACACATCCTAAGGGTTCCATCTTTTTTTTTCACAAACAGCACTAGAGCGCCCCAAGGGGATATTCTCGGCTGGATAAAAACCTTATTAGTGCAATCTTTTAACTGCAGCTTCAACTCTTTGAGTTCAGCTGGAGCCATTCTATAGGGAGGAATTGAAATTTGTTTGGTGTCGGGATCTAGGTTGATACCAATATCAATATCTCAAGGGGGAGGGACTTCAGGCAAATCATTAGGGAAAATATCTCAGAACTCACTCACTACAGGCACAGAGTCTATGGAAGGAATATCATGATCTAGATCATTGACACTAACAAGACGGCATAACAATCCCTTGGACATCATTTTATTAGCTTTTAGGTTTGAAATCAAGGGACTTGAACGACTCGAATCGTACCCCTCTCAAACCAGCTCTACTTTATTAGGGAAACAAAATCTCACAACCCTACTATGGCAATCCATGAAGGCATAACATTTACGAAGCAATACATACCAAGTATAATATTGAAGTCATTCATGGATAACTCAAAAATGTCTGTATACATAGCCTTACCACATACTACTATTGGGAAGTCTTTATGAACCCTAAAAGCTCTTCCATTTTCTCCTAAGGGAGTACTAACTACGATAGGATCATGCAAAACCTCAGGTATTGTTTCAAAAGTAAGATCATATAAGTGAGTCACAAAATAAAGTGTAGACCCTGGATCAAGTAAAGCATAAACAGAGGTTGATAAAACTTGCAGCATACCTGTGACCACATCAGTAGACTTCTCCTGTTCCTCCCTGCCCTTCAAGGCGTAGAATATATTCCTCTTAGGAGGCTCAGCTGCAGCATCATTCTGGGGATTAGGCCTAAGGTGAGCATTAGCTCCAGCCTGACCCCTATTCTGTGGATAGTCCTTGACCATATATCCACTCTTCCCGCAATCGAAGCATGCATTTGCGCGTAGTCTGCACTCGCCACTATTAATATGGCCACACTTGCCACATTCCTTTTTGGGACACTGCACATCACCTCCATCTCCCTTCTTGGGCTCTGGTCTGCCTCCTCTGGGTTTTGCACTCCTCTGAGAGTTAGAGTTCCCTGAACTCTGATGCCCCTTCTTAAATCTGGGTTGATCATAAACTTCGAAAGTGCTCCTACCACCACCACTGCTGGAACCTGCTTGCTCCAAACGTTTAGGCCTCTTGACCTCATGGACTCTCATTTTCTTCCTACTGTGCTCAACCTGCTAGACATGCACCATCAGCCTAAAAAAGTCCATGTTGTTATGGAGCATCCCAACCCGAAACTCCTCCTCTAAGTCCTTTGAGATTCCTGTAAGGAACCTTATCACCTCGTCCCTATTGTTCGATACAAGGGAAGTGGCATACCTGGACAATTTTACAAATTTTAGAGAATACTCCCTGACAGTCATCGAGCCCTGCTTAAGGTTAATGAACTCCTCAACCTTGGCCTCTTTCATCTCCCTTGGGAAGAATCTCTCCAGAAAGGTTGTCTTAAATAGCTCTTAAGTGATTGGACCTCCACCCAATGCCCTGCTATCCTACAACATCTTGCACTAGGTTTGTGCAACATCCTTCGGCTGGTACAAGGAAATCTCGTCTATCTCAATCTCCGTGGACCCCATCGCCACCAAAATCTTCTAGACCTGCTCCACGAACTCCTGAGGATGTTTTGTAGTCTTAGACCCTGTAAAGATTGGAGGATTCATCCTCATAAAATCTCACAACCTATTCGCTATCTTATGGGCTAGTGGGTTCTCCCGTTGAACCTCGTGTCTATTGGCCTAGGCCATCATAGCATGGGCCTGCACAGTGATGGCTTGAGCCATCTGTGCCAAAGCGGTCCGCACCTCGCATCAGTCAACCCAGTTTTGTTAACTGGCATGGCCACTCCTGTAGCTGGAGCAAGGGGTGGAACTTGGTTGCCCACAGCAGTTGTTTCTCCTCTTCCCCGACTAGCGTTCCTTCTTGTGTTTCATTTTCTGTAAAATAAGAATTGATGTTAGATACGCTTATAACACCAAGTAATCAGACATTAGAGAAGTTATGATAAGATCAGAAAAAGGGAATTTTCCTACGCATCATACAGTCTAATTCATGATAGTGGTGCACTTCACTACCATAACTTAGAAACTACCCCATGTGGTTGATGTGAACATTATTTTCCTTGGAATTAAATCTAATGTTCTGATACCATGTTTATCACGATCAGGGTTGAGACCCTAGCCAAAACCGGTGTCGTTGACCTCTCGGACATCGCAGACAAGCCTACATACGTCATCATTACATCATATAGGTTAATTTTAGCGGAAAATTTACAACTTTTGTTTACTTTGAAGTATAAATAGACTTCATAGTAAGAGTTTCATTATATTACATCAGTTCACAGCAACCGTCTAATAATAAGATATTCAAATGAAGGAAATAGTTCATAATTGCATCAATATAAAGTTTCCAAAATGGCACCAATACAAGGTCTGAAAATAAGTAAGAAAGAAACACTAGTGGAAGATCCTCCACTATCTCATGCGTACATATAAGATAGAATATAAGAGATAAGCATCCTCGAAACAATGAGGGACTACCAAGTTCGGATGAATGCTCCACATTTGGGTAGCTTCAATGTAATCTCATAAGCTCTAGCATCCACCTGCACCTGCACCTAAAAGTAAAGGATTGTATGGAATTAGTACATACTTGTACTAAGTATGGGTGTATGCAAGTACACACCAAGGACATTCATCATTAAGACAAGCTCTCTCCTAATGATATGAGTTATGGAAAGCCAAGTCAGTTGGACTTGCCAAATCATATTAGGAAAGTCATGCTATGAGAGTAACATGCATCATCATTATTTTCATATTGCACACATCACATAACACATTTAATTTAGCACATACATATAACACATATCTTTCGTTCATATGCCGTTAAACATTGGAATCAAGGACTTGACATTAAGACTTCCAAAATGAGGGCTCAACATATGGGAACTTAACTAGGGAGCCTTCTTTAACAAACACAGAGTCTGCTTCATTCATTCATATGTACTTCATTTTAATCCATTTATATACCTAGGATGTTGTTTAGGACTCTCATCGGTTCACTATGCAATGACCAAGAATGACCTAGTGTCATTACTTGAGTCTAGTTCACCTCTTAATTATCCTATACAAACACCTTTAGTATCATTCATTTCAGTGTGTGTGCATTAAATGAAGCTTACCTCATTCTTTCTTTGGCAACTTCAATTTTAACCGACATGTATCATGTGAGCTTCATGAAATTCAGTGTCTACCCCACACAGAAAAGAGGTGGAATCACTAGCAAAAGTGAAACCAAAACATGCTGGCATATATAGTGAAATGAACTTTGCTAGAACCCTATGTTGTCAACATAGGTTCAAAGACTAGGAGATATAACAAGACCCATACCCGACTAAACGGAGAGCCTCATCTCATGAGATTTACACGAACCTCTGCTTTCCCGAAAGAAGGAATTGCGACACATCGCTAGCCTATAGGTGCTCAGTATAAATTTCCATTACATTCATCTCTTACATCATAGAAGTTGGATTCTAGCATGAGGGCATCATTGCTCATTAGACGATTTCTCATCTCATCATTAGTATTAAGTGTGAATTAATATCAATAGTTTCATTAGAGTATTTCTTAGAGACTGGTCTCTTTATTAGTTTTACACTCTCATAGGTGAGTACGGTTTTTAATAACATTTACTAGGCTCATTCGAGATTGGTCTTGTCTTTCATATTAGCCTCTTATCATGTTGTTGTCACATTCATTAACTTTAGCATATTAGCTCTTCATAATTACTCATCCCATTACGTGAAAGTACATTTCGTCATATGTCAATGCACTTGGACTTTTAGTGTGTTTCACACTCTTACTTAAACATTCTAAGGTCACATCAATTCATCATATACATCTTAGGTTCCCTTACTTTTAAATGTACGCTGGACTTATGAACCCATACGTATAATCTATGAGGCTTCGTTCATAATTCGTCTAAGTGACTTATACTTAATCAAGATTATATGGTACAAGACTTATGCATCTTGTAAGTATGTCAAGGTCTCGAGTTCGATTCCTATAGGCATCATTCATTAAATATTTGCTTATGTAAGACTTATGTATCAATACGGAATTGGGCAAGGGAACCTGATTTCGAACCCCTTGAGCAACACTTAGTCTTATATTAAATTTTGATTTAAAATTTCAGCTTTGGAACCCGAGATCGAATCCCAACGCCTGCATTTCTTTTCTTTCTTTTCTCTCCTTGACTTTTCTGTTTTTGATATCGATACCCCACAACCTCATTTTATTTTTCTTTAATTGGTTCTCCTAGTTTCCTCACCTATCAGAGAGGTTGTGGATTCGATTCCCACATACCCCATTTTATTTATTTTTATTCTTGCATGGACCCGTCTTAATTTCGGCCAAGGACACATGGGTTCTAATCCCATGTACAATAAGTTGGGTCAACTTACGAATTCTCCGAGCCATGATCAATCCTCAACCATTCATAATTAATACCTAAATATAGTAATAGAATTCAATAATACATCACAATCTAAGCATAATTTCATTAACATGAAATAAAGATCACAACGCCCACTTTATAGAATAAATTGAGAGATTAAGGAGATCATGGGTTCTTTAATAAATTCAATATAAAATCATCATTAGAATGACTTTGAAAACCATTTGACAATGAACCCGTGGTTAGATTAAAAATTGGGAATTTGACCATAGAATCATATTGAAAATATTTGATAGAACTCCTTGGATGAAATTTTATCCAAGATTAAGAGTTACCATACCTTAATAGAAGAAAATCCCATGAAATTTGGAGAAGAAAGAACTTGAAAATTCATCTTCTAGCTTGAGCTTGAGTTTTGTCTCCAATGGAGTTTTGAGAAAATTTGGAAGAGAAGAGAGTTTTGGATTTTTGATTTCTCATTAGGTAATTGGGTTTTGATATGGGAACGAGGGTAAATAAGACTTATAAACCATTTATAACCAATCCCCAAATTACGCAAAATACCCCCACTTAAATTTGACCTTTTAAAATAGGTCAAACTTAACTTTAATTTTTGAAATTTTTTTCAGGGAATAAATATGTGTCGCGGTACTGTTCCCTAAAGTTTTTTGGAAAAACAATTTGACATAGTAGAGTATGTGACACATCCCCGACGCGTAAGAAGAATTTTTCCATGGGAGGAACAAGTCCGCAATGCGGACATGTTCATTTAATGTACAAACATTTGCTGCCTTGAGCAGCTTATTAGCCAGCAGTTGGGTCCTCCTCAAGGATCCTTAGGTTGGTCCTTGGGGAGTCGTAGCGGACATTTAGAACCTAAACATGACCCTTTATGTGTTAGGGTCATCACCACTGACTTTAGACTCCAAAAAACATATAAAAACAAGGCAAACATACAAGGACAAAGTAGCACACAAAAGACTAGTTTCTGGACGTTTTGGTCGTCCTTTGATGTTTGACCTCAAACCTCTTCAAACCAACTTTTACAAATTGTTTCTAACTTATAAGAAAATTATTATCTCATCAACCCATGTGAGGCTCTAGTTTATTTTGAGGGTCATGACATTACCCCCACTTGGGAACATTCGTCCTCGAGTGACA
Source organism: Solanum lycopersicum (assembly GCF_036512215.1). Taxonomy (NCBI): domain Eukaryota; kingdom Viridiplantae; phylum Streptophyta; class Magnoliopsida; order Solanales; family Solanaceae; genus Solanum; species Solanum lycopersicum. Next base: position 47,762,823 of record NC_090810.1, on the reverse strand, counting down.
CTTGGGACATTTTTGACACTTTCAAGGACTTAATTTCCTATTTAGCAACTCACAACATTCAACATAGTATAACATAATATTCAATGCACCAAACTTACAAGAAACATCAACTTTGTGGCATTATGTAATCAACGCACAAAGCAAGTAGAAATTTAATTCACTCACTCGTAATGCATCAAACACATAAAAATTTACCATGTTCATAGGACGAACTACCTTCTCGTACTCATGACATGACTGTTACTTTTCATCTCATCAAAAACACAATATGCAATAACCTTTAAATCACACATAGGCATGTTCAACATTATAGCTCATGAGGCAAATAAGTAACTAATACTAGATTCACATAGATCATGGGTAATATAGATCAACAAAATCTTTATCATTTAGACCTAATAGCATCAAGGAAATATATATCATTACTATGTTTAGTTATGCTCAAGGAGAATTTCCTTCTCCTTAACATACTCACATGTCATCGTAAAGTTCATATACAAGCATTTCACAAAGGTTAATTTATTTTTTAATGAGAAATTCTCAACTTCTAACAAAATTATGCTCATATTCCCTTCCTCATGAATTAAAAATGGTATATCACACCAAACACATCACAACATTAGGGAGTTATTTCAAAAATTTAAGTTCATGCATATCACTAGTTTCTGTGAACATGCATCATTTAGGAAAATTATTAGAGTTCATAGGCTAACTGTAACGACCCAAAGTACCCCCCCCCCCAAAGTTAGAGTACTCTTAGATCGCCACACGATGTCGTCGACCTCTCGGAGGTCTAAGACAAGCCTCTTAGCATTCATTCATTGCATAAACATAAAAATAGCGGATTTAAAACTTTATATAGCACATTATATGATAGAACATCACTTCTCACATATATATAAAAAGTTACTTCAGAATACATAGTTAGACTCTAAGTCTCTTTGTCATCTTAGACTCAACACCAATAGAGTAGAATAGGGACACGACCCTTAATAACATAAAATAATATCTAATCTATTACATAATTGAATAGGAACTTGACATAAGGATCCCTCTTCTTGATCTTGGGAGATCTATCCTAACTCTTCACTTACGATATATCCTCTAGCCATAACCATCTACACTTTGTGTAAAAACATGAAGAAGAATGGTATTAGTACAAGAATGCACTAAGTATAGCAAACTTGAAAAAACATGCATTTAAAGAGGACATTTTGTTAGAAATCATGTAACATGTATTTTTAGTGAACTTCATGAAGATAGGAACAGATAAGCTCAATATAGTTCAAATACATCATATAGACATGGACACTACTCATAATAGCACATAAAGGCAGTTATCATACTTTGAGGCTCATAATAGCACATAAAGACAGTTACATACTTTGAGGCTTATTCAATATATACAATACATTACCTCTCTTTTATCTTACTTCTTTTTTTAAGTAACCCTCAAGTGTATTTAGTACAATCTATCACCTTGAGGTCATCTTACAATAGTATTTCATAGTTATGTTTTATAAACACAACCACATATACTTATGACGTAATCTTTACATAAGCACCACCATCTAAGACAACCCCTACGTCACACTAGTGCAATATGTTGTTAGCATCCCATAATACGGCTTCCACCAACTGTACCTAAAAAATCACCCTAGACTAGTCATATCATACTCAACAAGTCACAACACTTCCATTTATAACTAGACATAAGGCACAAACTTCAAAGTATCACATAAGGACTCATTCCTTTACTACAACCTTAGTCATAACTTATTTAGTTCATACCATAAGTAAATCACCCTCATAACCTCTTCACAAGTTTACTTGTGCAATGTACACATGGAGTACCCTACCCCCACATATACTAAGTAAACATATTTAGAAGTCATATGTGTAATTTACATGCATAGTCATAATTCATGTATTGACATAACAAGGTCACTTAACATGCATTCATACAAGTCAAACATAACATAAGTCTTTACTTCATAAAAGGCTCCAATCGTATCCTTTCTTGAAGTCATATAATGCAATGCATAGGTAGGGTCCATAGTCCTCCCTATACTAAGTACACTTCTCAAGGAATTTATATTAGAGTTCATATTCTTATATTAGTTCATTTGTTACTTTGGGAGACATAGTCATAACTGACATAGACCATGTGAGCTACATGGAATCCGATGTTCTACTACCACACCGAAAAGAGAGGGTACTACTTGGCAAGGTAGGACCTTCATACAAAATAACTATTCTAGTGGATCTACTAAGACAAAACTACGGGGGCACGTAGTTATGGAACAAGGAGATTGCTTCAAGAAATCTTTACTTACTAGCATGGAGGTTTCCATCTCATGAGATCACATCTAGATTGGGAACCAGACTTGCTAACGTGAAGGTTCTATTGTGGGAAGTCGGACTTACTAACATGAAGCTCCCACTCTCAGTTGTCATGTTCACTAAGTGCTAAACTTAAACTCCTTTTTTTAAACATCATTAATCCTTTAGATAACATTGGTTCAAAAAGATTAGGCCTTAGGGACTTACTCCCTCATATATCGTATAGCTCAAAAGTATCTAAGATGAGAATGTCCTTTCATCATAGAACCTACATTATGTGAGAATTTCCTTTCTCATAATCATATCATATTCATACTATAGTCTATCTTAGAGTTCAATTGAGTAATAACTTTCAAGAGACTCAGTTATTCATTAGACTACCATTAACATACTTCATACATGTGTGTGTGTTTACATATATGTGAGATCTACATTTATAATAAACACCTTTAGGCACACATATTCATAACTTCATTAATCATATACTTTACATGCAGAGAAATAGGTAATGATGCATAGGAGAACTATCCTTTCCTTAGTCATCATGAATCTCTCATAGATATGCATAAAGTAGGTGTGTACATTTGTCAATATGATCACATATTGGCTATCACATAGCATTGAGGAATCCACCCTCTAAAGATCACAAAACATGTACCACATTCCTCAAGTGTCAAGTCATACACACATAAAGTATATTAAGGACTATAGACTACACACACTTACATTAAATTATAGGAGACAATATCATTTTCAACATTAGAATAGAAGCCTCCTATCATAGTTTCATCACACATTCATATAGGGTTCATATAGGTAGGGGTCATGCTACAAGAGTATTCATCATCACTAGACATATAGACTACACCTAACCCTAACATGATTATCACATATGCACATCATCATCCACATACCTAGATCATGCAACTAGTGTGGAAGACTATTCATATAACTTCACATAACATCAATTCACTTAGAACATAATATCAGAATCAAGGCTAATCCTTCAACTTCCTAAGAATAGAAATAATCATATAAATTAATCATGCATCTAATGTCTTCAAGGCCATGTTCATAACACATAAACATGTACAAGAATGTAAACACCGCCACTATAAGTGGACCATACCAATCATCACAATTTAATGTACATTCTAAGATAATTAGAAAAAATAGGTCAACTTACCAAATTTCCAAGATAATGATCATATTGATAAAATCCCAACAATTCATAATCAATTAACATAAATTAATATAGAATAACGCGATTCATTACAATCTAAACATAATCTAATCATCATATCATCAAGATCACAAGACCCACATTATAGGTTAGTTTGAAAAATTTGGAGGATCATGGGTTCTTCATGAAATTGTATTGAAATTCATAATCAAAACAGTAACTAAACATAAATCCATCATTAGAATGACTTTGAAATAGAAATTTGATAATTAATCCATGGATAGATTGAAAATTGGGAATTTTGACTTAGAATCATGTTTGAAAAAACATTGAAAGGACTTCTTAGATGAATGGTTATCTTAGGATGAAGGATTACCATACCTTCTATAAGAGAAAGCCCAGGAAATTTTAGAAGAAAGCTCCAAGTATCCATCTTCATAGATTTTTCTTAAGTTTGGTCTTCAATTGAGGTTTTGGGGTTGGGAGAGAGAAGAAGGTTTTGGGATTTTCGATTTTCTTATTTTTTGTTGGGGTTTAGACTTGGGAAATGGGTTAAATAGGTCTTAAAAAGAGTTTATAACCGTAACCTAAAGTTACCAAAACACCCCCATACTTATTTTGACTTTCAGACATCTCTAACTCAACTTTAATTTTTGGTATCTTCGTCGGAGAACAAGTCTGCGACTCAGAGCTGTTCCCGCATGATTTTTTTGAAAATAAATTTCGGAGCAGCTGAGTCTGCATTGTGTCTGTGATGCGGACCAATTTTTTGACTTGTGGAGAACCAATTCCGCTACGCGGACCTAATTTACCTAGGAACAAAAGCTGCTTCCTTGGGTAGCTTGTTGGCCCATGGTTGGGTCCTCCTCAAGGTTCTTTTGGTTGGTCCTTGGGGTGTTTTTCCCAGACGTTTCCACCTCAAATACTCTTGTTTACATTTTAGAAACCTCTCACATGAATTTTAACTCCAAACAACGCATAACACAAGTCAAAACACACTAAGACACACAAACTCATTTCAAGGCAAAACTTTCAAACGTCTTGGACATTCTTGAACGTTTGACCTCCAAACCTCTTCAAATCAAGTATACACACTATAAAACACTTAATTAACATGTTATTTATATTTTATACTCATGGGAGGATCTATCTACCTTATTTTAATTTGAGGGTCATTGCACTCACATTAATAATATTGGCTAGATACACCTACTTCTCAAGAGTGAGAATATATTAACACTTTCCAAATCACTAAATCACATACTCATGGACGAAACTCATGTTTTCTTATTTAAATAAGCTCATCACCTGAATACGGGTCCAAGATACCCTCACATCAAAAGTGAAATCAAGCATGTTCATTAAAACATCTTATGAAATTAAATGCACATTTATCCTATTAAGATGCACAACAACATGAGAAATATGCAATTTATCAAAATCCCTTTTTCATGCAATGTGAATTCTTCAAAACATGCATAACATAGTGTCATCTAAGACATGCATAACATATGGACAACATTCAAATCATACTCATATGTAAGACTCCACAACATGGACAAGCTACTAGGAACTCTTTGGTTTCAAGCTTGAGTAAGAATAAAAGGAAAATATAGGGATATCAAAAACCTTACTACTCGACTCATCATCTCCGACTTAGGGTAAACTCATATCATCCAAGAGAAACTTAACTTATTAATCAAGCACAACATTCCCCTTCTTGGGATCAATTTTATGCAATCCATTCTTAACATCACCTCATTCCACTCTAAGGGAGGAACCATTTCTTACTAACTCTTCACTTATGCTCTATTAGGTGAGGATTTCAAGAGATTCTAAGTGATTATATAAGTTAATCCACTTCATATCCATCACTCAAAGTTACATGGACAGGTTCAAGGAAGCTCAATGTAGGAACATTTAGGGTGCTCAGAACCTTACCATCTAGGCACATTATCCCCCACTTAAGGTGAGCATAGTCAAATATTCATCATATCATGCCCTTAAATACCAAGGCCAAGGCAAGTCAAAACTAAACCTACATACTCCTCACGTAATAAGGTTTGACACCATTTAGGGTTTCAACTTCTACCCTCATCAAAAGGAAGCTTACTAGTTCAATATCAATAGATACTACTCAAGCACTACTATTGCTCCAAGTCCATCGCCTAAAGGAAACTCATAAAGGTCAAGTGAGATCATACCAACCAACCACATGAAGCCTTAACTACCCTAAGGGTAACTCAATAATTTCATCAATTTCTACCACCAAGTCATAACAAGGTAGGTAGTTTCGAATTTAAGCCTACGAGGTTTATCACCTTAAGTAGTTCATCTATAGCCTCTAGAGAATTCTCCCTCCAACTTAGGACTATAGAAATCCCAGATACTAACAAAACATATCACACATGGTGGAACTCTCAAGGTCACTAACACTTCTCTATAGACTTAGGGTAACCACCCTCTCTAGGTAAAACCTTAGGGGAAACATAGAAGAGACTTGGCGATAGATGCCTCTTTCTTTTCTTCTAACACTAAGGCAAGGTAGCTTCTAGGTCATTTCAACCCATATCATCACTTTTAGTGGAACCTTACATCAAACCATTCTTAGGTACACTCTAATCACTTTCCTCAGATGACCATACTTAAGATCAAACTTAAAAGACAATCAACCTCTTTGAAGTAGGTCAACACCAATTCTTTTCTTCTCCCTATGATCTAAGGGGTTCGTACAACCCTCTAAGTCAACCTTGGAGTAAAACATAATCCCAACTTATGGGATAAAACCCCTTCTTTCACTCTTAGGATAGGCTCATAAGAGAACTAATCAACTAGTCATATGGGTTATCCTATGAACTACCATACTTCACAACTTTCTTGCTAGGTTCAACACACCATCTTCCCCTTTTAAGGGCAAGCCTATACAAACGACTCCTATCCACACAAGGACAACTATGAGCACTACTCATATAAAAAACATTCATATTTAACTATTTACCATATTTCTCCAAAACTTTTCAAGCCTATTCCATAACATTATACTATCATTGCACACAACCATAAAATAGCTCATCATTCCAAAAGGACTTCACTAAACCATAACAACTCTTATCATACTAGAATTACATTACTACATAACTTCTTAACATAACACCTGAATCCTCATGGGTCACATATATCCATAATAGGCATCATAACAATAACTTCTAGTCCACCTTCACATATACTCATCTAGTCCCAAAACCATAACGAGCATCGAAACTCACCCTTTTTCCCTCAAGACTTGAGACATCACCTTCCCAAGCAATCACATATAAAAGACAACCAGAAAAGAAAACATAAGAGAAAGATCATATAAATTTAGCTCTATGGCACAACATAAGAGTAGTGAAGAAAGTGAAACATCTATCGTCCTATAGACTCTTGCTCATAGATGTGTCGCAGCTCACATTGATGAACAAGACTCTAATAGATGTGTCATTATGAGACTTTTGACCCTAAATCCAATTTTAATAACCTCATGCTCTTACCAAGTTTGTCATGACCGAGGAGCACCCACTAGGAATAATCGGCGTCGTCGACCTCTTGAAGGACTTGGACAAGTCTCTTAGCATTCATTCATCGCATTGTCATAGAATTTTAGCGGAAAATTTATAAGTTTTCATAGCATAACATAATTCTAAAACATCACTTAATTTATAAAATCATAAGTACATAGTTTAGGCACTAAGTTTAGCCTTGCCATCTTAGGCATAAGTCCAATAGAATAGAATAGAATATATAGAACAGGGACACGATCCTTAACAACATAAATGAATAATATATACTATTACATGAACTTAATTAACATTTTCACATGAAGATATTGAATCATAAGGACACACTTGAACTTGGGAATAGCTATCGAAGCTCTTAATATTAGGAAAGATCATCTAGTCATCACCACCTACACTTGTTTAAAAAGATGAAGAAGAATGGTATTTGTACAAGAATGTATTAAGTATGATAACCATGCAAAAAACATGATTTAAAGAGGATATTTCGTTGAAAAACATGCATCATGTCTTTTTAGAGAAAACTCATAAACATTTGATACAATAAACACAATATTGTTCACATACATTACATAGACATGAGTATTACTCACAACCATAGATAAATCCACGTATCACATTTAAGGCACATTCAGTACTCCAATACATTACCTTAACTCTTTTACCTCGAGCAACCTTTAAGTAATACTTAGTGCAATGCATAATAGTGTCCCATTCCATCCCCCCCCCCTATTTCAAAGTATCACCTTAAGATCACAAAAACTGAACACGCATACAACCTTCAACAATTTAAGACCATACATTCATAAAGACATAACATGTCATGAAACAAAAACTTTAAATAGTCACACTAGTGCAATGTGCAAATAGTATCCCATAATACTACTTCCACCAAGTGTTACTATGAAGTCACCCTAGACTTAGGTACATCACATTCAACAAAGTACACTACATAACCTTAGACATAAGACAAAGATACTTCATAGACCTCATATAAGACGCATTCATTTACCGCATCTTAGTCATTGCCCATTTAATCTTCATATACATCTCAAGACAACATGTAAGTCAATACGACTAATATCATAATAATGAAGTAATAGACAACATTCATATATAGAGAAATCATTTCATCAATACATCATGAGACCTTAATCATTATCCCAATACAAGTTTACTAGTGCATTGTATAAGTGAAGCCTCATAACCCAACTTATACTTAGTAAACCCAAAAGGAGATCACAAGCATTACCACCTACTTCATACATTAACAAGACATGTATGGCCAACAACATGAATACACTAAGCAACATACCTTAGGTAGTCCTAGTTAGTGTTCATCTTCTTACTTCCATTTATTTATTTTAACATTTAAGAAACTTTTACTTAATAGACTTAGCCCATCTGAACAAAGCATGGAATCCGGTGTCATCCCTCTCACTCAAAATAGCACATCCTACTTGCCAAGGTAGACCATCAACATCATAACAACATCAAGGTCGATCCACTTGCTAGGTTTTTATGGGGGCACATAGTTAAGGAACTAGGAGGTTGTTACTAGAAACCCTCTTTATGCTAAATAGCATTAAAATTTTCACCTCATGAGAACATCGGGTGACTCTACCTTCCTTTTGGGAAGGGACACCTTATTTGGTGAACCTACGTTCTTTTTGGTAAGGGACACCTCTCATTATCAAGTTCACTCGGTGCCAAGCTAACTTTCCCTTTTTGAAAATCCTTTAAGTCTTTATGAAATATTAGCTTATAAGATAGGCCTTAGAAGATTAACTCCTTATGTAACATGTACATAGCTCATGGGTTATGTGATGAGAATATCCTTTCATCACATTATGTAAGAATGTGCTTTCACATAATCATAACATCCATAGCACCGTCTAGTATAGAGTATAAATGAGAAAACCTTTCAATAGACTCTCATTCACTAGAATATCATCAACATCCTTCCTTCATACATTCATGTGTGTGCATGTGTACATATATAAGACAACCTTTCACATAAAACATTTAGAAAACACGTGTTCATACATAATTAGCCATATATATAACTGACATGCATAGTAAGAAAGCACTTGAAAATTCATCTTCTAGATTGAGATTGAGTTTTGCCTCCAATGTTGTTTTGAGAGAACTTAGAAGAGAACAGGATTTTGGATTTCTCATTGGGTAATTGGGTTTTGATATGGTAATGGGGATAAATATGACTAAAAACCCGTTTATCACCAGCCCCCAAAGTACCCAAAATATCCCCACATTAATTGGACCTTTTAAATAAGTCAAACTTAACTTTCATTTTCAGAATTTTTGTCGAGAAACAACTCTGTGTTGCAGAGTTGTTCCCTGAAATTTCTTGGAAAATAATTTTGAGACATTAGAGTCCGCAACACGTCCACGACGTGTATGAAGAATTTTTCCATCAGAGGAACAAGTCCGTGACGCAAACATGTTTCTTTCATGTAGTAATGTTTATTGTCTTGGTTAGCTTGGAGGCCAATGGTTGGTTCCTTATCAAGGATCCTTAGGTTTGTCCTTGGGGAGTTGTAACCGGATGTTTTGACCATAAAAATGTCTCTTTAGGTGTTAGGTTCATCCCCACTGACTTTAGACTCCAAATAACACATAAAAAGGGAAAAGATACAAGGACACACTAGCACACAAAAGACTAATTTCTGGACGTCTTGGTCATCCTTTGACGTTTTACCTCAAACCTTTAAACCAAATATTACAATATTTTTCTAACTTTATAAGCAAGTTATTAACTCATACAGTCATGAGACCTTAACCTAATACACTTAAATTAGCTATAAAGTATGTATGTATGTTATGATATGATTATTGTATGTTTGAAAGGTAGTTTTGTTGATTGTAATGAAATGCTAAAGTGAAAGATTTACTCACTTGCTAGTGTTTCTTAAGTGAAATGATTGTTCTCACTTATGAACCTCTATGAGCTATTACGATAAGATGTTTACACAAGAGTCTAGTAAAGGCTAATGTAAACTTATGTGATGACTAAAGATGATTACTAAAATGAATAGATGCTTAGCACTGAAAGGGAATTTAAATGAGATGGGGGTCCCATGTTTAGTCATTCCGGATCCTCACATGGGTTTCCTCACGTGTAGCAAGTCCAAATTCCTTATATACGTGTTGTCTCATTAGAAGGAAATCCCTATGTTTAGCAAGTTAGGTTTCTACTAACAATCTCTTTGACCCTTAACTATGTTCCCACATAGGAATCTAGCTTTGTTGATCCATCTAGATAGCTATGTACGAAAGTTTACACCTTAGTCAAGTGTTAACCCTCTCTTTTCAGTGTGGGAGTAGAACACTGAATTTCATGTAGCTTTCATTGTCTAATGTCGGTTATTGCAACCTCTCCATTATGTAAAAGTAAATTAATGAATGAAATATATGAAATATCATTAGGTCTTTTTTAAGGGGTTATACATGGTGTAAGAGAGGGTATGGAACTTCTCTTACGTATTGCACCTGTAGGATCCTAAGAGATGGGTGTAGTGGTATTCTGCTTTGACTATGTTGCATATGTTTTATGTAAGTTAAGTTATGTATGATCTTCATGAATATGACAAGATATGATTTAATATGATATCATGAATTTATGTATGAAATAGGTTGCTTAATGTGATACTTAACTTTGGATAGGGTTATGGGATTCTAATTTTGCATTGCATATGTATTGTTTGCGTTGTTTACATGTTGGGATGATATCATGCTGGGTTGGATTATGATGCTTACTTTATGTGCATACTAGATTTACTTGGTAAAAATATTTTTTGACTAAAATGTACTTTCATACATGCATTGATGATTTTTATGCATAGAAGCCATACATAGTAAGTGTGATATACTAACCCATATTTTCTTCCCTTTTTCTCAAACATTGTGGATTTGGACCTTTGAGGAGATTTCAAGTCTATTTCTAAAGACATTTGGATTTTCTTCTCCAATTTGATGAGTCCTCAAGTCCGATGACAAGACCCTTATGTTCTAGCTTTTAGTTCTTTTGCATATGTTGGAAGATGTTGTTGTATTTCCTATTTCTAGACTTCTTATTGATGTAAGGGCTATGTCTCAATTTCTACAATTTTATGTATAGATGGTGTGATGTGACAAAGTTAGATTCTATTTTTCATATATGAAGTGAAGTTGAACTTCCAAAGTAAAAGTTTTAATTTTTCCGCATTTATGATACATGCTATGACGAATGCTAAGGTATTGTATAAGACCTCTTCAAGGTTGAATACGCAGGAAACAATTAGGGGGTGCTCTTGGGTCGTTACAAATTTGGTAGGAGAGAATACGGTTGAGAATAATGTATGATTAGTGTCACAAACTACCACATCAAGTAGATTCTTGTTCATGGATATAAAGCGCGCCACACTTAAAATGAGAGGCTATGAGATGCTTAGGAACTATCACTCTTTTTTTATTTATTAATCGTGCCTAAGATTCTTAATTGTATCTAGTACTTCCTCTAATCCTTTTGTTTAACTTATAGGAAATAAATAAAAAGGACTAATGCTAGGAGGGTTGACGAGAAGAATGTGAATGAGGCAGTTCCCCCTCAAGATCCTCACAACCCTCAAGTTCCTATTGAAGAAGAGGTTATTTCTAATGTCTAGATGAGGGCGGATATTCATAGTTTGACTCAAGTGTTGGAAACTCAAATGGATAGGGAAAATAGGGTAAAACTGAACCTCAGTATTAGCATTAATGCTTCTAGGATTAGGGATTTCACAAGGATGAATCCCCTTACTTTCTTTGGCTCCAAAGTGGAGAAGGACCCATAAGGGTTCATTGATGAAGTGTTCTACAAGACCCCAAAAATGAGTTAGGGTGTGTAGATCCTAACATGTTCGTCATAAGGGTCTAAGGTCCTAAAATGGCTTATAATATGGCTTTGAGGCAGTGTGTAAAGTTTCAGGTTATTTGGAAGTCAAACATCAAAGGACGACCAAGACGTTCGACGACTAGTCACTTATGTGCCTCATGTGTCTATATGTGCTTATATGTGTATGTATAAACTTGTGAAGTCTTAAAATGATTTATAATGATGTTTATGAGAATTATATGACGTTTTGTGTGTGTGTGTGTGTGTGATGTGATGTGATCATGGCCTTGAAGGCAACTACACTATGAATATGTGATGGTGATGAATCATCCTATGTGAAGTCTATGCCTAGTTTCCTATTATAATGATTATCTAGGTTGTTTTGGTAATTTCATAAGCGTGTAAATGATTGTGTTAAGGTTATGTGCAGGTGCTTCCATTAATGAGATAGTAAGGAATGTTGCACCATACCCACGTACCCCTATGTGAATGTGTGAATAGTTAAGGTTAGGAGTCTTGAATGTAATGTGAAGACTCACTTGTCTCCTATTCTAAATGGTGTTGTGTGGTCTATGCTTGGTTGTTAATTGTGGTCTTAATAGGGTGGCTGCCTCAAGATGTTATTGATAAACATTATGTGATCATGTTGATTAATGTACGCACACACTCACACATTATTCATGCTTACAATGTACTAAAAATCATAGTGTCTAATGAAAGGTTAATCTCATATTCACTAAATATCTACTACTATACGTGTAATGTAAATGTATGTAAAGTATGTTATGTATTCCATTAACTAGGATGACTTGATAGGCTTACTAGTATGGGCAAGGGTATGGGACATTGTCTATGCGCTGCATATGAGTACCTTGATAGGATAGTTCCTAGATTTGGTTTCTATGAACATCAAAATGAATATAAGGACATGAAAAGAATATGACTTATATTCTCTGATGTTAAGTATATGATATGATGAAGTATGAATGTGCATAGTGTATTAGAGTGTTGATATGAAAGGATTGCTCATATCGGTACACCTATAGACTTATGCATTGATATATGAACATGTGTGACATTTATGTGTTATGTGAAAGGTTTGCTCACATACAAGTTCACACATATGTATGATGATTTATTCAATAGAGGAGCTTTTGAAAGGTGTTCTCAATATTATCCTAAAATATATAAATGTATACATATGTTATTTCCATGTGAAAGGTTTTCTCACATGATATAGGTTGATCAAAAGATTTCTCATCTATAACCTATGATCTAGGCATATTGGGAGTAAATCTCCTAAAGCCTATGCTTTATAAAGTAATGTAATTAAAGTCTGTTAATAAAGGGAACTTAGCTTTGTATCGAGTGAACTTGATATTGGCAGGTGTTGACTTCCCATAGAGGAAGATTCACCCTATAGTTCCACATATGGTGTTGACTCTCGTATGAGGGATACTCATCCATTGGATTCCCATGAGAGAAGGCCCCAATTTCCAAATGGTGTGCAGAGGGATTATACCTATCTCTTAGTTCTGAACTATGTTTCCCCAAAGGATCTAGCTAGTGATATCACCTAATATACTAGCATGATACTCATGACTTACCTTGGCAAGTAAAACACCCTCTTTTGGTGTGAGGGGATGACATAAAATTTCATGTTTGGATCACATGGTCTTATTGTTGGTTAAGGCTATAGTTTCCCTAAAGTAAAATAAACAATGGAATTAAAGTAAGGACTCTAACTAGGATGACCTAAGGATAGTTGCTTAGTGTAGGTGGGGTATGGGACTTCACATATGCATCGAAGAAGTGACACTTGAGGGAAGTCCTAGTTGTTCTAATGTATGTGTCTATGTTTTTGATTCACCTGCATGACATTGTGTTAGTGTCTACATGATGAAATGATATGCATGATATGAATTCTAATATGATTATGTGACTAAAGGTCCTATGTGAAGAAAAATAAGTATATATGCATAATGAAAAGAGCTTATTGTAAAGTCATTAAGGCTTTGGCTTAAATGTGTCTATCATGTACTATACTTCAATAATGATATGTGGTGACTTGTGTAGTCTTATGTATATTTTCTTGTGATCTTAAAGTGGTGATGCATTGCACCAAGTATCACTAAAGGGATTACTTGGGAGCTTAAGAAGTAAAAGAAAGAAGTTCACTGTGAAACGAAAATACTCATTGCACAGAAAAGTGCTTAATATAATGTGACTCAAAAATGTATCAAATTCTATGTGTGATCTTATATGATATTTGGCCTTTGAATATGTCTATATGGAATATGTGAATGATATAAATGCTATAATATAAAGGTTTTATGAAGATTTACTCAAAAAGGCATGAAGTATGGTTTTAAGAAAATGTCCCTTTTAAGTTCATATTTTGCATGGTTGCCATACTTAGTGCATTCTTGTACTAACTCCATTCTTCTCTAATTTTTACACAGAGTGTAGGTTATGGATGCTTAAAGGATGTCTTAAATGGTGAAGAGCTTGATACATGATTCCCAAGCTCAAAGAAAGAAATCCTTAAGTCAATGATTCCTAATGTCATGTCTTTACTGTAAAGTTTTTAAATATTGCACTAATGTATTATGTTTTAAGGGTCATGTCCCTAATGTACTCTAATGATGTTGTGTATAGGATGGCAAAGAGACATGAGGTATTAATATATACTTGTGATATTCTATATATATATATATATATATATATATATATATATATATAAGTTTCTACCATATGATGTGCTATGAGAAGTTTTAAATTTTCCGCTAAATTTACTATGACAATGCGATGAATGATAACTATGGGCTTGTATAATACCTCCTAGAGGTCAAATACACCATGTTACTTCTAGGGGGTGCTCCCCGGATGTGACAAACGTGGTATCAGAGCATGAGGTTTATGGAAGTGGTTTTAGGGTCTAAACTCTCATATTGCCACGTCTAGTAGATTATCGATCATTCGTGTGAATCGCGACACATCTATGAGCGAGAGGCTATAAGATGATAGAGTTTGCCTTCTTCATTATTCTCATGTTGTGCCATTGAACTTAAATCTATAAGATCTCTCTCTTATGTTTTCTTGTCCGGTGGTCTTTTAGATGTGATTGCTTGGATGAGATTGTATCTCTATGCTTGAGGGAGAAAAGGTGAGTTTTGATGCTTATCTTGGTTTTATAATTTCATGAATATGTGTGAAGGTGAATTTTGCAATGATGTGCTGATATGATGTCCCTTGTGGCTATATATGAGACATATGTGAAATAGCATGTTATGTTAAGGAATGTATGTCATGATATAGTTAAAGCATGTTAGAAGTTGTTATGATTAAAATGAGTCTTTTTTGGAATGGTATGCTACTATATGGTTTTGCATGATGGTAGCCTAATATTATGATTGGAGTTTTAAATGCTTAGTGACTACGTATGGAAGCATGTTGCCTAAGAAATTGTAAATGGGTCAAATGTTGCCTTTGTTATATGTGTGAACTTTCATAATTGCTTTACATGGATTGTAGTTCTTTGTATAGACTTGATCCTTGGTGTCAAGGTAGTATGCATGTTTATAAAGGATGAGTTGGTAAAGTTTTGTATCTCATATTTTCATGTTTTTCCCATCAATTGCCTAAATGTTGCATTTTTGGAATTTTGAAGCATGTTCACTCTAATGCTTGGAGCTTATTGTAAGATTTTTGGGAAATCGACTAAATTATTTTTTGATGGGAAGTTGTTGAAATATGTATAGAATAGATGCATATGAGCATGACAATGAATGTAAAAAGGAGATTTGATATTTGGAATGAAGAATGAGATTCTTATGGCATGATGAGTCGTAGATTTGTTTCAAACGTCTTATTGTGTTGTGAGTCCCTTGATATTGTAGAATTGATGTTTCCCCTAGAATTGAGGGTAGTATTCTTATCTTTGTAGGGTGATGATTTGGGTTTGATTGACCTAGAATTTACCTTACTTTAATGTTGAAAGAAAAGAAAGAGTCCTTATGGCTAAGTCTCCTTGTTGTCTTCCCCTAATGATGTATGATTGTGGTGTCTATTGTATTGTTGAAGGACTTATGTGGTTGATAGTATAGCCTAACTTGATAATTGGAGGATAATTTTCCTAAAATGATAAGGTTTAGAATACCTTGGTGTTCCCATGTTGACTTACTGTAATTCCTTTTAAAGTGTAAATCGTTTTTAAGTGATGAAAATGAGGGTTGTTAAGTTAGGATCCTTTGAGGTTGGGTTGAGTTGATCTTCATTGGGTTTACCCTAAGTGAGCGATTTTAATGTGAGTAGAAAGGTTGTAGATATTTCTATCTTATCCTTCTATGATTACTTGAGCTTGAAACTAATGAATTCTTAGTAAGCTTATTCATGATAGGAGCTTTGAATAAAGTATAAATAGCATGACCTCTATATATTGGTATGTCTTGATTGAAACTATCATGAGAGTATTTTGGAGATTCTAAAGTACATTAAAGGAAATTTTTTATTAACTTTATGGTTTTCTCGTGTTGATTGTGCATCTTGATATGCTAGTTGTGCATTTATTTTCATGAGATATGGTAAGAAGCATGTTTGTAGTCACTCTTAATGGGTAATATTTAGCCTTATAATGAGAAATTGAGCCTCTTTAAAATGAAATATGTTGAGTCTCTTGAAAATTATATGACTAGTATGCTTTTGAAAGCATGATTTTAGGTCCACTTTTGAAAAGTGAAGGCATGTCTAGCTATTGTCCTTGTGTGTGCCTATAAATTGTAAGACTTTCCTTAAATGATGCATGTTTATGAAAGCTATGGTTAAGTTAGAAACTGGAATGTTCTGAAATGACTTCCACTTGTTGGGATGTGTGTGGTGTAATTTACCATTTTGACTTCACTAAGAAGTATGTTTGAGCATGTCATGATTAAAAGTTGAGAAATTCTCATGTTACAGTGAAGTTGTCCTTTGTGCATTTGCTTGGGTATGAACTCATGAGACATGTAAGTGTGTTAAGGATAATGACATTCCTCCATGGACATAACTAAACATGGTATGTTTGAGTATGACCCTGTGGCACTAGGTCTAACTAATAAAGGTCCTTGTTGATGCAATTAACTCAAGTCTATATGCATTGAAGTATGAGTACCTACTTGTCTTGAATATTCTTGAAACTACCTAAGTGTTTCTTAAATATGGTTGAAAGATGGTCTCTTATTAAAGTTAAGAGTAACGACCATATTATAATTAGGAGAAGGATGTTCCTCCTATGAACATGATAAGAACCTATGTGTTTGATGCATTAAAGAGTGAGTGAGTAATGGTTAAGCTTGCTTGTGTTCATTGAGTGCTAAATGTTTGAAATTGTGTTCCTTGTAAGTTTGGTGCATTAACTTCTATATTATTATGATTTAAATTTGATTAACTACCTAATGATGCATTGAAGTCCTTGTTGTGATTAAGTGTTCTAAGTGTCATTCGAGGACGAATATTCCCAAGCGGGGGATATTGTAAGACCCCCAAAATGAGTTAGGGTGTCTAGATCCTAGACATGTTCATAATAATGGTAAAAGTTCCTAAAATGGCTTATAATATGGTTTTGAGGTAGTGTGTAAAGTTTGAGGTTATTTGGAAGTCAAACGTCAAGGGACGACCAAGACGTTCGACGACTAGTCACCTATGTGCCTCATGTGTCTACACGTGCTTATATTTGTATGTATTTATCTTGTAAAGTATTAAAATTATTTATAATGATGTTTATAAGAATTATATGACGTTGATTTAAGTTTTGAGGTCAAACGTCCAAGAACATCTAAGATGTTCAAAAGTTAGCCCTTGAGACATTCAAGTATGTCTTGATGGGGCCTAGGAAGTTTGGACATGTTTTATGTGTGCATTTTGGGTTAAACTTTAATGTAAGGTACTTTACTTGTAAATGTACATATTTATGTTGGAAACTTCCAGGTACGACTTCTCAAGGTCCCCGCAAAAGGGCCCACAAGAAGGACCCAAGGGATGTTGAGACACTACCTTGGCAGTGTCAATCGACGAGCCAAATGACGCCCGATTGGTGGAATGACGCCTCATAAATGGGTAGGCATCGATGGTAGCTTATACTGGAGAAGTCTTGGCCATATGAAATCTTCAGGCCCAATAGACAGAGGGCACAAAATGGCTCGTCGATAGACCAACGCCCCGTTGTTGGGTCCGTCGATGGAGGCTGGTGCATCACTGCCTGCACACTGTTTCATTAAAGGAGTGAATGGGAAATTCATCCCCACGTACTAAACTGCCCTAATAGGTTTATTTAGTTATTTTTTGGTGTGTTTAAGGGATCAAACATGTAATCAACCCATTCCCTATCCAATTCACACCAAATTAGACTTTCCCTCAAAAAATATTCTCCTAGAAACCTCCATTGAAGGTGAAGCTCAAGAACATATTAGAGATTGGATTTCCATGAGTAATTCATAAAATTTTAGAGGTTTTCAACTAGGCAAAGGTATGGTGATCCTTCATCTCTAAGTAATCTTTCACTTGGAGAGTTCTTCTCAAATTTTTCAACGAAATTTCATGATAAAATATCTTCTTCTTCAATCTAGCTATGGTTTCTTTCTCAAAATGTTTTTAATGGCTAATAATAATTGAATATATGATAATGTAATGGTTTTAACGTGAAAACCAATCCAATTGCATTATGAACCCATGTCCCTTCCCAAAATCGATTTAGCCCTTGCATTGGCATTGTGACGATGGCTTGTTATTGATTGAACTGTGATTCTATTACGTTGAATTGGTTATATATAATTTTGTTTTTACGTGAATTTATTATTATTTGATGATGAAGGATCCATGTGGATCAATGTACGAAGATTTTAACATACCTAGTTTAGATTTCTAGGAGTTCACTATAACATTTCCTTTTTAATGATTGAATGTTGAATTCAATTAGGTGAAGATGAATATAGCTACTGTTTTAGGTTGATGTTGTGAATAAATTGTGGGTATAAACCTTGTATGATAAAATCAATGAAATCTTGAAAAGTATTTATCTACATGTTCTAGCCTAAAGGTTGATAATGTTATGAACACAATGGGATATCAATTTAGGGTAGATGAAGCATGATTTAACCTTGATTATTATGTCTTTATATACTGCCCTAGGTTGTTATTATTGGTATATTATGAATGTTAACCATGGTAATCAAAGTAAAGAATATTATTGAGTCATCTATGACTCTCTACTTTCTAGTATATATGTGATGCCTTGTATTATGTTATTGCATGATCTTGTAACGACTTGTACATAGTTTCTTTCATGCTTAATGTACATTTAGATACATCCCTATACATGTATTGTTGATTAAAAGAGTATATTGATCAATATTGATTAAAAAGGGCTGATGAATTGGTAAGTCTACTCTTCCTCTCTACCTTTCTATAGTATTGATTGTTGAAGCCTTGTATGGCATTTTGTGGTATGGACCACTTATGGTGGCGGTGTTTACTTTATTTTAAAAATATACATACATACATACATACATATATATATATATATATATATACATATATATATATAAGTGTGTGTGTGTGTGTGTGTTTGTGTGCGTGTTTGTGTGTATCTGCGTGTGTGAGTGTGATGCGATCATGGCCTTGAAGGCAACTACACTACAAATGTGTGATGGTGATGAATCACCCTATGGAAGTCTATGCCTTTTTTCCTATTCTAACGATAATCTAGATTGTGTTGCTAATGTCATAAGCATGTAAATGAATGTGTTAGGGTTATGTGCAGGTGTTGCCATTAATAAGATATTAAGGAATGATGCTCCCTACCCATGTACCCCTATGTGAATGTTTGAATAGTCTTGAATGTAATGTGAAGATTGTCTTGTCTGCTATGCTAAATGGTGTTGTGTGGTCTATGCTTGGTGGTGCATTATGGTCTTAAGAGGGTGGCTTCATCAAGATGTTATTGATAGCTATTATGTGATCATGTTGACCAATATACGCACACACTCACACATTATGCATGCTTACAATGTAGTAAAGGTTCATAGTGTCTAATGAAAGGTTAATCTCATATTCATTAAATGTCTACTACTTTGCATGTAATGTAAACGTATGTGAAGTATGTTATGTATTCTATTAACTAGGATGACTTGATAGGTTTACTAGTATGGGCAAGGGTATGGGACAATGTCTATGCATTGCACATGTGTACCTTGATTGGATATTTCCTAGGTTTGGTTTCTATGAACATCAAAATGAATATAAGGACATGCCATGAATATGACTTAAATGCTATGATGTTTTGTATATGATATGATGAATTATGAATGTGCATAGTGTTTTGGAGTGTTGATATGAAAGGATTGCTCATATAGGTACACCTATAGACTTATGCATTGATATATGAACATGTGCGACATCTATGTATTATGTGAAAGGTTTGCTCACATACAAGTACACACCATGTATGATTATTTATTTCATAGAGGAGATTTTGAAAGGTATGCTCAATATTATCCTAAACTATATAAATGCTTACATATGTTATTTCCATGTGAAAGGTTTTCTCATATGATATAGGTTGATTAAAGGATTTCTCATCTATAACCTATGATCTAGGCATATTGGGAGTAAATCTCCTAAAGCCTATGTTTTATAAAGTAATGTAATTAAAGGCTTTTAATAAAGGGAACTTAGCTTAGCACCGAGTGAACTTTACATTAGGAGGAGTTGACTTCCTATAGAGGAAGATTCACCCTATAGTTCCACATATAGTGTTGGCTCCCCTATGAGGGATACTCATCCATTGGATTCCCATGATAGAAGGCCCCAATTGCCAAATGGTGTGTAGAGGGATTATACCTATATCTTAGTTCTTGAACTATGTTTCCCCATAGGATCTAGCAAGTGATATCACCTAATATGCTAGCATGATACTCCTGTCTTACCTTGGCAAGTAAGGCACCCTCTTTTTGTGTGAGGGGATGACATAAAATTCAATATTTCGCTCACATGATCTTATTGTCGTTTAAGGCTATAGTTTCCCTAAAGTAAAATGGACAATGGAAGTAAAGTAAGACCTCTAACTAGGATTACATAAGGGTAGTTGCTTATTGTAGGTGGGGGTATGGTGCTTTACCTATGCATCGCACAAGATGACACTTGTGGGAAGTCCTAGGAAGGTGTTCTAATGTATGTGTCTATGTTTATGATTCTCTTGCATGAAATTGTGTTAGTGTCTACATGATGAGATGATATGCATGATATGAATTCTAATATGCTTATGTGACTGAAGGTCCTATGTGAATAAAATTAAATATATATCCATAATGACAAAAGGTTATTGTAAAGTCATTAAGGCTTTTGCTTAAATGTGTCTATCATTTACTATACTTCTATAATCATATGTGGTGACTTGTATAGTCGTATGTATGTTTTCCTTGTGACCTTAAGGTGATGCACTGCACCAAGTGTCACTAGAGGGATTACTTGGCAGCTTAAGAAGTCAAAAAAAGAAGTCCACTGTGAAAGGAAAATACTCCCTGGAAAGAAAAGTGCTTACTATAATGTGACTCAAAAATGCATTAAATTCTATGTGTGATCTTATATAATATTTGGCATTTGAATATGTCTATATGAAGTATGTGAATGAATAAAAATGTTATTATATAAAGGTTTTATGAAGATTTACGCAAAAGGCGTGAAGTGTGATTTTAAGAAAATGTCCCTTTTAAGTGCATTTTTTGCACGATTGTCATACTTAGTGTATTCTTGTACTAACTTCATTCTTCTCTACTTTTAAAACAAAGTGTAGGTTATGGATACTTAAAGGATGTCTTAAATGGTGAATAGCTTGATAGACTATTCCCAACCTCAAGGAAAGGAATCCTTAAGTCCAAGGAATCCTAATGTCATGTCTTTACGGTAAAGTTTTTAAATATTGCACTTATGTATTATGCTTTAAGGATCGTGTCTCTAATGTTGTGTCAAGAATGGCAAAGAGACTTGAGGTATAAATATGTACTTATGATATATATATATATATATATATATGAAGTGAAGTCTCTAGCATATGATGTGCTATGAAAAAATTTAAATTCTCCGCTAAATTACTATGACAATGCGATTAATGATAACTATGGGCTTGTATAAGACCTCCCAGAGGTCAAGTACGCCATGTTACTTCTGGGGGTGAAATCTCCATAGGGCGTTGTTATGGTTCAACATAACTCCGAGACATCTTTAGTTTTTGAGGTGAAATCTAAGCAACACCTTGATCCTCTATCGATGGAGTTGAAGGAGTCGGTTCTTAATAATTCTATTAAAACTTTCTCTTAAGGATAATTAGGAACCAAGGAAGGTTATGTGTACTAAATGTTGATAGCCTAAAGGAAATAATTTTAGAAGAGGTCCATGGGTCCCGATATTCCATCCATCTAGGGGCCACAAAAAGGTATTGTGACTTGCATGAGATTTATTAGTGGAACAGAATGAAAGGGGATATAGCAAACTTTGTGGCTACATGCTCAAATTGCCAACAAGTTAAGGCCGAGCAGTAAGGACCGGGAGGTCTAACTCAAGATATTAACATCCCCACTTGGAAGTGGGAAGATTTCAACATAGACTTAGTGGTAGGTTTGCCTCGTACCCGTAGGCAACATGACACCATTTGGGTTGTTGTGCACAGGTTGACTAAATCAGCCCATTTCCTTCCTGACAAGGTTTCTTATTTGGCGGAAGAGTATGATAGATTATACATTAAGGAGATCATAAAGTTGCATGGGCCCCTTTCTCGATCATATCGAATAGAGGTGCCCAATTTACTTCCAACTTTTAGAGGTCTTTCCAAAGTGGGATTGGTTCTCAAAGTGAAACTTAGTATCGCATTTCACCCTCAAACGGATGGTCAAGCGGAGCACACCATCCAAACCCTAGAAGGCATGTTGAGAGTGTGTGTCATTTACTTCAAAAGTAATTGGGATGACCACCTACCTTTGATAGATTTTTCCTACAACAATAGCTACCATCAAAAGTAATTGGTATGACCGTCTAACTTTGATAGAATTTTCCTACTACAATAGCTACCATTTGAGTATTTCTATGGCACCATTTGCAGCACTTTATGGTAGGAAGTTTTGGAATCCGGTTGGGTGGTTTGTAGTGGGTGAATATTCTCTCAGTGGTCCCTAGGTAGTCTATGAGGCCACAAAAAATTTTGAATTATAAGGGATAGGTTAAAAATGGCTTATCGTCGACAAAATTCATATGCCGACAATTGAAGGAGAGATCCTGAGTTTGAAGTAGGTGATTGGGTCTACTTGAAGATCTCGCCCATGAAACGGGTGATGAGATTTGGTAAAAAAAGCAAAGCTTAGTCCTGTATGTGGCACCTTATGAAATTTTGAAGCAAATCGGGCATATGAGTTCAAATTTCCAAATGAATTGGCCCCGGTTCACCCGGTGTTCCATGCTTTCATGCTCAAGAAATATATAGGGTGACCCAGTTTCTATTATCCCTCTAAAAGTTTAAATGAGAATGTTTCTTATGAAGAGGTTCCGATTGAGATCTTAGATCATCAAGTTAAGAAATGAAGAAATAAATAGGTTGCGTCTGTAAAAGTCCTATGTAGAAACCATGTATTTGGGGGTGCAACATGGGACGCCGAGGCCGACATAAACTCCCGCTATCCTCATCTTTTTCCTCTTACACGTAGCCAAAGTCGAGGTTAGTAGTTTCTCTTAAATGAGAGTTTTGTATAATGTTGAACTCGTCATGGTTTTCTAATATGTGCATATTCTTATAGAATTTCATGCTTAAATTGAGTTATCATGAATTATGTTCCTTATGGTTGATTTGCACTTATATGAATTGTGTTATGTGGTCCTCATGAGAGTGTAATGATCATTCTTGATGTTGTTTTGAGAAGAAACTAGCATGTTAACTCTTTAATGATCACATTGAACTCATGTTGAAATGGAGAAGGTAGTTCCTCCTTGTATGATATGAAATGATCAATTTTTTTATGTGATGAGTTGTGCATTAAGTTCCAATGTTTTAATGCTACGATTATGTGTTGAAAGGAGTTGAGAATTCCTCCTATGAGCTTGACTAATTTTGATATGTTTCTGTTGGGCTGCTAGTCTTGAGTCTTTTTCCCCTATAAAAGGTTTAAGGTGTCGTTCGGGGACAAATATTCCTAAGGGAGGATGTTGTAATGCCCCAGAATTTCTATGACCAAACAAGAGCCTCTAACCCAATTAATTATGAGCCAAAAAGGGATAATTACATTCCTAAGTGTTGGGGAAAGAGTCGAAAAGTTTTGAGGGTTTAGAGATAAACAATGAAGAAAAGATTTCGATGGGTAAATTATGGAAGTTGTCGTGCGTCGCGTGCCTGGCTCCAATTCTTAAAAATTTTAGTTCCGCGACGTAGAGGTGCCATGAGGTCTTCTACCTCAAATGAATGTTTCAAAAAAATAAATGGGTCATGTTGGCGCGTAGTGAACCTACCTTCAAATCTTGACAAAATCGAGAATTTAATGGAAAACCGAGTTGGACTTTTATGTTAAATTCCAATTAGTTTAGGGGTGTTTTGGTATTTTAGGTAGGTTAATATATATGGATTTTAGTTATTTTACACTCAATCCCAATTAAAAACACAAAACACTCAATTAGAAGTCAAAAAAATATTGAAGCTCTTCTTTCTCTCTAGCTTCTCTCTCCTGAACCTCCATTGAAGAACTTTGGAGCTCCATGAAGAGGATCAATTCTCAAGAGATTCAAATCAGTTTCATGGCTAAATCTTCATTAAGGTAGGTTTCTTTCACTCTTGGGATTCCTTTCCCCAAGAGGTCCCTCCAAAGATGTTTTCAAAATCCCCCAAACTGTTTTCTCTACACATGGATCTTCTTTGAAAAACAAAATTGTGAATCCTGATGAATTACGATTACTTAAGGTTTTTTAGGTGTATAATGATGGGTAATTGTTGTTGATTCACTTGGAATACCCTTGGATCCATGTTCTTTCCTAAATTTCATAAATCTTGGATTTAATATGGTGAACTGATTAAAGATGATGAATATATCAATTATTTATATTGATGTTAGTTGTATTATTTCTACATGAATTAACTTATATTATGTGTTGGTTATGAATTTTTGGGTGATTGAAGCATGAATTCCCATGATAGGGAAGAACGTATGAATGTTGGTTCTTCCTTGAACTCAATTATGAAAGATGAATTACGTAGATAGTAATGATGCTATATCTAATGTGTTAAATTGTGGTGTAAGTATGTTATGGTATGATTATTATATGATTGAAAGGTATTCTGATGACTAATGAAATGTTAAAGTGAAAGGTTTACACACTTGCTAGTGTTTCTAAAGTGCAAGGATTGTTCTCACTTATGAACCTCTATGAGCTATTATGATAAGATGTTTAAAAAATAGTCTAGCAAAGGCTAATGTGAACTTATGTGATGACTAAAGATTATTATTAAAGGGAATAGATGCTTAGCACCGAAAGGGCATGTCAATGAGATGGGGATCCTACATTTAGTAAGTTCGGCTCCCCACATGGGTTTCCTCACGTTTAGCAAGTGTGGATCCCTATATATGTGTTGTATCATAAGATGGAAAACCAAAGTTTAGCAAGTTAGGGTTTCTAGTTACTTTGACCCTTAACTATGTTCCCACTTAGGACATTAGTTTAGTGGATCCACCTAGATAGCTATGTACGAAAGGTTACACCTTAGTCAAGTGTTACCCCTCTCTTTTCGATGTGGGGGTAGAACACTATATTATATGTAGCTCTCATCTCACTAGGGCTTTCTTAAGAGGTTCTACATAGTTTAAGGGAGGGTATCAGACTTTTCTTACGCATTGCACTTGTGGGATCCTAAGAGATGGTTGTGATGGTGTTATCCTATGACTATGTTGCTTATGATTTATGTATGTTTATCTATGTAATCTTCTTGAATATGACAGACAGGATATAATTTAATGTGATATTATGAATGTATGTAAGAAGTAGGTTGTTTACTGTGATACTAAGCTTTGGATGGGGTTATGGGATTTTATTCTTTGCATTTCACAAGTATTGCTTGGGTGGTCTACATATTGGGATGATATCATGTTGGGTTGGTTTATGATGGTTACTTTATGTGCATATTGGATTTACTTGATAAAAAGCATGTCTTGACTAAATTGTCCTTTTATCCATACATAGAAGTGATTCTCAGTACGTGCGATGTACTAACCCCTATTTTCTTTCCTTTTTCCAAAACATTGTAGATTAGGGACTTTGAGGAGATTTCAAGGTTATTTCTAAAGACACTTAGATTTGGTTCTCCAAGTTGTTGAGTCCTCTAGTCTGAGTACAAGACCCTTATATTCTAGCTTTTAGTTCCTTTACTTATGTTGGAAGATATTGTTGTATTTCCTATTTCTAGACTTCTTATTGATGTAAGGACTAAGTCCCAATTTATACACTTCTACTTCTAGATAGTGTGATGTGATAGTTAGATTTAATTTTCATATATGAAGTGAAGTTGAACTTCCAAAGTAAAATTTTTGATTTTTCCGCATTTTTATTCTATGATACATGATATGACGAATGCTAAGGGTTTGTATAAGAATTCTCCGAAGTCAAATACGTCGGTAAAGACTAGGGGGTGCTCTCAGGTCGTTGCATACTCTAAGTTTGTCTATCGTATAGAGACTTTGTAGACTAATATATGATGTGGAGTTATGTTTGGTTCCTTAATCATTGTGGACTCAACAATCAAGTAATGTGTGTGTGTGTGTGTGTGTGTGTGTGTATATATATATATATATTGGTCCTTTATCATTGTGGATTATGCATATACTTGCTAGAGTTTCATGATTGTCATAGTTATATGCATGGTAAGCACATATTATATGTGGTTCTCTCGTGCCTTTGTGGCATCAGGTGTCGATTTGTCTAAATGGGATTTGAGGTGTCATATGTATACACCAAATAAATTGTAGATCAAAGACTCATGTAAATTCAATAAGAGATGTTATTTATATTATCTTAAAAGCATGAACTCCTAACTTGAATGTTAAATGACTATAATATCACTAACTTAGGTTTTGACTTTTACGATGAGTTATGACTTTTCTGATAATTATGACTTTTTACAAAGGGTTGTGATTTTTTGAAGAGTTGTGACTTTTCCAAAGAGTTGTGACTTTTTCAATATGTTGTAACTTTTCCAAAGAGTTGTGACTTTTCCAAAGAGTTGTGATTTTCAAAGTCTTGTGACATCTCGAAAAGGTCATGATCTTTAAGATAAGACACAAAATCATTTGTTCATACTACTCTTTGTTGACTATAAATAAAGGAATTCCTCTCATTTTTTAACCACAATTTTTTCTTATCTTCTACTATTCTTCTTCTTGCATTTTAAATTTATTTTGTG
Source organism: Solanum lycopersicum (assembly GCF_036512215.1). NCBI lineage: Eukaryota > Viridiplantae > Streptophyta > Magnoliopsida > Solanales > Solanaceae > Solanum > Solanum lycopersicum. The sequence continues at coordinate 47,735,413 of NC_090810.1, read as the reverse complement.
TAATTTATTGTCGTGAGTGAGTTTAAAGTTTAGTAGGATATGATGTAAGACCTCGAAAATGACTAAGGTGAAGCTAGAGCCTAACTTGGTTGTCGTAGTTGTATAGGTCCTAAAATTGTTTATAACATGGGTTTGAGGCAATTTCTATGAGTTTAGGTGCATTTGGAAGTCAAACATCAAGGGACGACCAAGACGTTCGACGACTAAGTGACCTATGTGTCTCTATGTGGTTCTATGTGTTTATATGTGTTTCATGAGGTTATAAAGTTTCTTAAATGAGTTATTATAGTGTATATAGGCAGTGTGTCAAGTTTTGTGAAGTTGGGAGGTCAAACGTCCATGACGTTCGAAAGGTTTGCCTTGAAACGACCTTGTTTGTCTATGTATGTTTCGTCGAGTTTTACGTGTTCGTTTTGGATGAAACTTATGTGGTAAGTCCTAAAATCGTATACAAACAGATTTGGGTTGGGAACGTATGGGTACGACTCCACGTAGGACCCACAAGGGGCCCTAAAGGAGGACCCGAATATTTGATCTCAACACTACCAGGCAGTGGCAATCGACGACCCAAACGATAGCCAAGTAGACCAGGTAACGGCCCGTCGATGGGTCACGTTGATGGAGCCACTTGTCCTGCAGTTGAGGAGCTGCAGGTGCAACCCACGAGACCCCCATAGACGGGACGTGGGTGAGACCACGAACCGTCGATGGGTAGCCTGTTTTCCTGCCAGCTTTTGTATTAAGTTGAGGGGTGGAGTTGTAAATTCACCCCAAGCCCCTATAAGTCTTTGGACGGTTGTTTTGAGTATTTATGGGTATTTTAAGAGTATAATTTATTAAACTATCATTATAACCCTAACACCCAAATCAAAACATATTCCCTCCAAAAGTTTCTCCAAAAACCTCCATGTGAGTTCAAGGTGAAGATGGGGCTTGAAGACGGTTCTTCAATGGAGTTTCTTATTCAATTATAATTGAGTTCTTATAATAAAGTATGGGAGTTCTTAATCTAAGGCTTGCTATCACCTTAGAGCCAATTTCGAAGATGATTTTCAAAGATTTCAAAAAGAAGAAAAGTCCAATTTCTACTCTAAGTCTTGGGTTCTTGCATAAATGATTTTCAAACGTTTATATATGATGAAATTGATGTATAATTGATGCTTTCCAATGAAATTCTCCATGAAACCTTGACATTCACAAATCTCTCAATTTAACTAAAATATGGGTTAAGTGATCATGCTTTGATATTGATGAATTCATGTGTAGATTGACATGGGCTTTTGATTCATGTATAGATTATGGTTAATTGGTATAAAGGTTATTTCAATTTGATCAATTGATTACTGAATATTCTTAGATCCATTGAATGTTAGACTTACTGAATTGATACTGACTTAAGTCTTATGATTTCTAATGTAATTTTCAATGGACTATCTAATGATGCAATAATTATATTTAATTGATATCTAGGTTGTATTAGATTAATAAGTATGTAATGAATTGACCTAGTTTCATTGATTATTGATATAATTGGTTTTAATTGTTGGTTATGTCCTTGGGTAAGGGCCTTATGATATCGAATTAGATGTTTTAGCATTAAAATTGAAGTGGTAATATAGAGTGGGGTATGCTGCCTTAATTCCTTTTATTTTATATTAATTAGATTTCAATTGTATTGTGATTGGTATGGTCCACTTGAGGTGGCGGTGCTATGTGAATTAATGTGGCCTTGTCGGTGTTACTTTATGCAATATAATGATCATGGCCTTGTCGGCACTACTTGAAGTATTATGATGATTTGGTTAGCTGATTTATGTGAAGTATGAGTATATCTATCTATTTTGAAGTAACCTAAAAGTATGTGTTCTTTCTATGCATATTAGGAAATCATGTGGACTATGGCAATGTGCTTTTATGTGTAGTCTTAGGGTTGATGCATGGTTGTTCCTACTTGACTATATGAGTCTATTATAGTTATATTGATGATGATATGGTAGTGTGTAGGATGACTTAAAGATGATAATTGTTATTCCTATGTGCTTGTAGAATGATTAGTAATATGTGTTAAGGTGAAGTATGTAAATGTCTTGTCTTGGTTGACTTGTGTCCCTTTCTTGATGCTTGTATGAAAGTGAATATGTGATGTCTTGACTTAGGATGCTAAAGTATCCTAGTCTTGAATGTATGAAAGATATGTGACCTTGAATGATGTTAAGAGGGTCTTTTATGTGAAACCTTAAACATAGTGTTAAAATTATAAATGTTGAAGTCGAAAGTTGTAATGGTATCTTTCAAGTAAAGGAATGATGAACTTAAGGTTAATTGTCTGTAATGACATCATATTAATCCTTAGGAAAGTCATCATGACCTTCTTGTCGCCATTGGAAGGTAGCCCTAAGAGGACCTCTTTGGTAGGGTAAATGTGATTGGGTTATGAACTAGATATGGAACCCAATTGTATGAACCTTTATGTGAACTACTCTATGAGAACGAAGGCTAGCACCGATTAAGTATGGTAAAGGAAGTAGTTCTAGTTAAGTATGAGACTAGAATACAAAGCACACCCTTCATATTCCTTAACCATGTGCCTATATGGGATGTGTCCTAGTTCTACCCTTGGCAAGTAGAATACCCTCATCGGAGTAGGTTAGAACTCCGGATTCCATGTTTTGCTAACATGGTCTATATCGGTTATTGCCTATTCTCATCATTTGTGATACTTACTAACACTAGAGAAGTTTTATTAAGTTTAGGTGGTGGTATGAGACGCTATCTAGACATGGCACAATAGGCTTTGAAGGTGTTCATGAGAGTCCCTAGGTCTTGTCCAAGATCATTACTTGAAGGTCCTTTATATGTTGAATGTCTCTTAATAAACTAATGAATATAATGACATAGGTTAAGAAAGTATGTTAAATGAAATAATGCTTATCTAGAGTAGTTAAGGGTTGTTTAGTTAAGGTGTAAAGGGGCATAGGATGGTCACTTCTTATCTTACCTAGATAAGTCTAAAGAATGACTCTAGTTAGGGAAGTTGGTTGATTATGTAGACATGATCTAAGCCTTAGGTAGTCTTAAGGATTACTTAGGTAATCTTGAAGAGGTCAATATGAACGCTATCTTCTTGGTTTACTTAAGTAAGTCTTTCAATAGCCTTTGGAAAGAGAATGTCATATCATCTATAAGTTAATGTGTTAAGTGAGAATGATTCTATCTTAGGAAGTCTATAGATCTCTTAAGTGTGTGTGTAAGGTATTGTATGGGCGGTCGCTTCACAAGTCACTCAAGTGAGACTTAGAATCACCTTTGGTAGGAGAATCTTACCTTGGTGTTGATGATGCTTTATAAGTGTGTATGTGACTCATTATAAGTAATCTTGAGGGTCATTTAGGCACATCTAGAGAGGGTATATGGACGGCCTCTCTTTGTGTGACTTAAGTGAATCTTAGGTTGGCTTTGACTGAGAAGATTGCATACTAAAGGGTGTCTAAAGTGAAGTGAAGGAATTTCACTATAATAGTGAATTGAGTTCACTGTACAGTGAAGTGAATTCACTGGAAAGTTTCTAAAAATGTGATTATTGGCTTAAGAGATTTCTTATGTATTTCTAAATTGTTAAATGTTGTTCTTATGCTTATAGTATGATGTTTTGATCGAAATTCATGAAAAGCACGTTGTTTACTAAATATCTTTTTTTCATGGTTTTTGCTGGCTTCCATACTTAGTACATCTAATGTGCTAACCCTTTTTTACTAAAGTGTAGGGAATTGGAAGTCTTGATGTGTCATGAAGGATGGATAGGCTTCAAAGAATTGAAGATGAAGTATTGGTGAGTCCTCATCGATTTGAGGACAATATCCACATGTCTCTTATGTCATAGACTTTATTTTATTGTCTTGTATGTGATTGATCCTAAGTGTTGTATACTCTAAAGTTTAGATGGTTCAAGTAGATGTTGTAAAGATTTAATGTTTTAAATGAAAAGTCTTCCGCTTGTATAATGTTTATGGAAGAGTTCTTCGTGTGAGAAGAAAATTTTAAATTCTTACCTGTTTTAGAATGTTTATTATGCAATGAATGATACGAGAGGCTTAGATGAGACTTCTTGAAGTCTCATTTGCCATGTGACAACACAAGGATGCCCTAACTTCTAGGTGTGTACTTGCGGGTTGTGACATATGACGTACCACTATTCTGATGAAGTAAGTTGTTCTATCTTAAAAGGGTATATTTCATAATCTCGAGTATTTGAGGAAAATAATATAATTTTGATGATATGATAATTATTTTTTTGCTTAATATACACATTAGTATGTAATGTTTCAATATATGAAGTTAACATAATGTAGTATAAATTTATTTGTTTTTGTTAACAATTTATCTTATGTTGTAAATATATACTTCTCAATATCTTTTTTCAAAATTTCGAGAACTATCACGATTTATTTTTTATGCTCAAGACAAAAGAATGATTTTATTTATCAGTGTTAGTTATGTGATTTAGACTCTCATAAAGTTTCTTTCAAAGTAATTATTACTATATAAACAATGCCCTTTTGTAATATTTATTTACTATTTTTAATATTCAAGTATTTAAGACGAATAAAAGTTTGTATGACTTGTAATAACGCCAAATAAAGTTTGTATTAGCCTAATTTTTATTTTTTATTTAATAACTAATTTTATGAGATAAATATTTTTATAATTGCAAATATATATATTTATATTCGAGAAGGTATTTGTATTTAAATTAAAGTATTATATATGCCACAAATATATTATCAAGTTAACGAGATCTTCTATTGAGAATATATTATTTTAAAATGTTTCAAGTTCTTTCTAAATTAAAAAAAACTCATGTGAAAATATTTGAAAACATAAAATATATATGTTCTCCTCACATGTTCATATGACATCTAAACAATTTAACATAGAATACACATGCAAAACATATCGATTAGATGACAAGAAAAATACAAAATAAAAATTATCTATACGGTAATATTAATGAGATAAGACTAATTACATGTATGAACCTAATCAAATGAAATAAATATATACATAATGGAATATAACTAATAATATTTTCATTTACCATCTTCATATGTTTCTGTGAATAAAAGATATATATGACGATCCACACTGAACATTTACAATAGAATTTACAGTATTATTTTTTTGCTAAGATTATTATTCAAATCTTCGCTTAATAAGCAATACTTTTCATCATAATATATATTTTTGAAATTGGTAATGTATACCTGATTTGAAAAGAATATTGATTAACTTTTAGGAAAAAGATAATTCCAAATTCAATAGATCTCAATTGATTAGAAATTCGTGTTGATAACGTGTTGTAATATAAGGAAAAAAAATACAATTATACTAAACAACAAAAGGAAGACAAATGTTAACGAAATGTACATAGTAGATAGTTTTATTTATTCTCTTCAACTTCAAGTGTGTTTCACAAAGGTGAAGAATAAATACTCTTTCATAGGATTTACAAGCCATCCCTTTACCACCTTTGACAAATACATTAGTACGTTATTCAATTTCTACAACAAATAGATACATCACCAAAAGGAAAGACAAATGATAATGAAAAGTATAATGTAACGACCCGTTCAGTCGTTTTGAGCAACAGACTTCAATTCTGGAAAAACTGGCAGAAGCGACGGACCCCACGACGGATCGTCATGGGCACGACGGACCGTCGAGGGGTTCTCGTCCCAAAATACTTAGAAAATCTGAAATTGGGTACTGAAAATCAACTCTCTGAACTTTGTGACGGAATGGCAGGACGGACCGTCACAGGTGTGACGGACCGTCACAGACCCTTGGTGGAAATTGGGTCTCTGAACTCTGCGACGACCTGCAGGACGGACCATCGCAGGCACGACGGCCCGTCACAGGTTGCGCAAATCCCAGGCAGAGTCGGATTTCTGGTGAAGTTTTAAGGGACGTTTTTGGACTATTCTTTCCTTAATTATAGACTTCGTGGGTTTATATTAATAACTCAAATTCTTGAGGGTTAAAAGAGGTAACCCTAAGTTAATTAGTGGGGTATTATTGCCATCTTTTATTCTCAATTATATACTAATTAGGGTAAAAGAAAGAGGGTTTGAATAAGAAAATAGAAAGAACAAGAAGGGAGAGAGAGAAACGATCGAGAAGAGGAGGAAAACACCAAGCTTTGAGGATTAACTTGCTTGATTTCAATTCTTCGGTGGAGGTAGGTTATGGTTTTCATGCTTTCATAGTAAACTCTTAATAGAGAATGATATGTATTGGTAGTATTGTAAACCCTACTATATGCTTAATTGTATGTTTGCATGAATATGATTATGTGATTGTGATAAGATAAGCATGATCAAAAATATTGAATCCCAAATCTTGAAAAGAAACTTTAATATACATTATTAATGATGATGCCTTGGTATAGAAGAAGGCTTGATGAATTAAAGTAATGGGATTGAGGATGCCTTGGTATAGAGAAGGCTTGATGATTTACACATAGATTTAGTGGATCGGAGTGTCACGTACCGACACATAGTATTAGTGGATCGGAGTGTCACGTACCAACACATGTAGGGGATCGGAGTGTCATGTTCCGACACATGTAGGGGATCGGAGTGTCACGTTTCGACACATGTAGGGGATCGGAGTGTCACGTTCCGACACATGTAGGGGATCGGAGTGTCACGTTCCGACACATGTAGGGGATCGGAGTGTCACGTTCCGACACATGTAGGGGATCGGAGTGTCACGTTCCGACACATGTAGGGGATCGGAGTGTCACGTTCCGACACATGTAGGGGATCGGAGTGTCACGTTCCGACACATGTAGGGGATCGGAGTGTCACGTTCCGACACATGTAGGGGATCGGAGTGTCACGTTCCGACACATAGAAGTAGGGGATCAGAGTGTCACGTACCGACACAAGAGGAGGAAAGATAATGAATCTTGAAAGATGTTAGTATACTCAATCTAACGAACATGATTCCCAAATGAGTATGGTATTGGGGCTTGAGCCCTCATGTGTGAATTTGATGGTACTTATTGATGATTATAGTACTTGTTGTTGTTACATGTTGAGTTTTATAGTTGATTTATGATAATACTTGATATATACTATTCCCTATTTTGAGTTGGCCGATGATATCTACTCAGTACCCGTGTTTGTACTGACCCCTACTTTTATTGTTTTCTTCTTGTTTAATTGTGGAATGCAGCAAACGTGCCGTCATCTTCGACTCAATAGTAACTCAAGCCAGTCTTCGTCACACCGGATCTTCAGGGTGAGCTAACGCTTCTAGCTTGGACTAGATCTTCTCCTTCATGTCTTGATGCCTTGAACCTCCGGCATGGACTAGCTTCTTATGTATTTTTAGCTTTTAGAAAACTCTTAGAATTAGTAGTTTAAAGTAGATGTTCTTGTGATGATGACTTCCAGGTTTTGGGAATAATAGATGTTGAATATTGATAGTTATTGAATTGGTTTTTATTAATGAGTTTAAGTCTTCCGCATTACTTTCTGTTGCTATTACATTGAAATGTTAAGGTTTAGATTGGTTGGTTCGCTTACATAGGAGGGTAAGTGTGGGTGCCAGTCGCGGCCCGGATTTGGGTCGTGACAAACTTGGTATCAGAGCATTAGGTTCGTTGGTCTCATCACACAAGAACAGGTCTAGTAGAGTCTTAAGGAACGGTAGGGGGACGCCTTTACTTTTCCTTGAGAGGCTATAAGACTTTAGGAAAATTTCACTCTTTCATTCTTTCTTTCGTGCTACTACTTGAGTCCAATTGGTATCTAGGCGATACGAATTGGTATCTGACCATCTTCACTCTCTTTCGCAGATGGTTAGAACTAGAGCAATGACTACGCCAACATCAACACCGGCCAGACAAGAAACAACTGAGCCAGCCACTGGGGCTGTGGCTCGAGGAAGAACAACGGCAAGAGGCCGTGGTAGAGGTTGTGGGAGGACGTCCTCTAGGGGAAGAGGACGAGCACCTAGCCCATCTGATACTAGGGCAGTGACTCCTCCACCGACTGAGGAGGTAATAAGAGAAGGGGAGGATGGGGAAACTGAACAAGTGCAAAATGAGGAATTGCCACCCCAACCTACCCATGAGATGATCAATCAGGTTCTCGCTTATCTCAGTGGGTTATCTGATCAAGGTCAGGCACCTCCAGTGTTTTCTACGCCAACACCTCCGGTTTCAGAAGTACAACATGCGGCTACTATGGCTCCCCGCATGGATGTTCCATTGGAAATAGGCACGTTTCCACGTCTGACTACTAGGCCTATAATGACAAGTGATCAGCATGAACTTTTCAGTAAGTTCTTGAAATTGAAACCTCCGGTCTTCAAGGGTGCTGAATCGGAGGATGCCTATGATTTTCTGGTTGACTGTCACGAGTTACTACACAAGATGGGTATAGTAGAACGGTTTGGTGTGGAGTTTGTGACTTATCAGTTTCAAGGGAACGCCAAAATGTGGTGGCGGTCACATATCGAGTGTCAACCAATAGAGGCACCACCTATGACTTGGGCCTCATTCTCTAGTTTGTTTATGGAGAAGTATATCCCCCGGACTTTGAGGGATCGGAAAAGGGATGAGTTCTTGAGCCTAGAGCAAGGTAGGATGTCGGTTAATGCTTATGAGGCTAAGTTTCGTGCACTATCCAGATATGCCACTCAACTCTATTTCAGTCCTCAAGAGCGGATTCACCGGTTTGTGAAGGGGTTGAGGTCAGAATTGCGGATTTCGGCCTTACAGATAGCGGCAACGGCAAAATCCTTCCAAGAGGTGGTAGACTTTGTGATAGAAGTGGAAGGAGTGAAGCCAGACGACTTCACCACAACATCGACATCAAAAAGGCTTCGAAAGGGAGGTGAGTTTAATGGTTCTTACACTAGAGGACAAGGTTCGGGAAGTTACTCAGTCCGACCAATTCAGTCTTCACTACAGACTGTAGTTGGGGGACCACCTCAGACCGGTCAACACTTCTCCGAGGGGCCTAGGATTGACTCCAGAGAATGTTATGGATGTGGGGAGATTGGACATATTAGGAAATATTGTCCCAGACAAAGTTATAGACCCCCAATAGCTAGAGGTAGAGGTGGTCATGGTAGAGGCCGTTATTCTGGAGGACGTGGTGGTCGAGGTAATGGTGGTCACCAAAACGGCCGAGGTGATGGGCAAACTGGAGCCACTACATCACAACATGGTAGGGGCAACAGACAGACGACCGATAGGGCCCATTGTTACGCTTTCCCTGGGCGGTCTGAAGCGGAGGCATCTGATGCTGTCATCACAGGTAATCTTCTGGTTTGTGATTGCATGGCTTCTGTATTGTTTGATCCTGGATCCACGTTTTCTTATGTATCTTCCTCATTTGCTCATGGTCTAAATTTACATTATGAATTACTTGATATGCCTATCCGTGTCTCTACTCCGGTGGGTGAGTCTGTGGTAGTTGAAAAGGTATATAGGTCTTGTTTGGTAAACTTTGTGGGGAACAACACTTATGTAGATTTGGTTATCTTAGAAATGGATGATTTTGACGTGATTCTGGGTATGACTTGGCTTTCTCCGCAATTTGCAATCTTGGATTGTAATGCTAAAACGGTGACGTTAGCCAAGCCTGGGACGGACCCGTTAGTGTGGGAGGGTGACTACACTCCCAATCCGGTGCGTATCATCTCCTTTCTTCGTGCTAAGAAAATGGTTAGTAAAGGGTGTTTAGCTTTCTTGGCACATCTCAAGGATGACACTACCCAAGTACCTTCGATTGAGTCGGTTTCAGTAGTTCGTGAGTTTCTGGATGTGTTCCCTGCAGATCTTCCTGGTATGCCACCGGATAGGGATATTGACTTCTGTATTGATCTTGAACCCGGTACTCGCCCCATTTCTATACCCCCTTATAGAATGGCTCCCGCGGAGTTAAGAGAGTTAAAAGCACAACTTCAAGAGTTATTGAACAAAGGCTTCATTAGACCAAGTTCATCTCCTTGGGGTGCTCCGGTTTTGCTTGTAAAGAAGAAGGATGGGAGTTTTCGAATGTGTATAGACTACAGACAACTAAACAAGGTAACCATAAAGAACAAGTATCCTCTTCCCCGCATTGATGACTTGTTCGATCAGTTATAAGGTGCTTGTGTCTTCTCTAAGATTGACTTGAGATCCGGTTATCATCAATTGAAAATACGGGCAACGGATGTGCCAAAGACTGCTTTTCGAACGAGGTATGGGCATTACGAATTTGTAGTGATGTCCTTTGGTCTTACGAATGCCCCTGCTGCGTTCATGAGCTTGATGAACGGGATTTTTAAGCCATATTTGGACCTCTTCGTGATCGTATTTATTGATGATATATTGGTATACTCAAAGAGCAAGAAGGAACATGAAGAGAATTTGAGAATGGTATTGGAAATGTTGAGGGAGAAAAAGCTTTATGCCAAGTTCTCTAAGTGTGAGTTTTGGCTAGATGCGGTGTCCTTCTTGGGGCACGTGGTTTCTAAGGATGGAGTGATGGTGGATCCTTCTAAGATTGAGACAGTGAAGAATTGGGTAAGACCCACTAATGTGTCAGAAATAAGGAGCTTTGTTGGGTTAGCTAGTTACTACCGTCGATTTGTCAAGGGATTCTCTTCTATTGCTTCCCAATTGACGAACTTGACTAAGCAAAATGTTCCATTTGTATGGTCGGACGAATGTGAGGAAAGCTTTCAGAAGCTCAAGACTTTGTTGACTACCGCACCTATCCTTACCTTACCAGTAGAGGGTAAGAACTTCATTGTTTATTGTGATGCATCCTATTCGGGTTTGGGTGTAGTACTAATGCAAGAGAAGAGTGTGATTGCTTATGCTTCGAGGCAATTAAAAGTACATGAACGTAACTACCCAACTCATGATTTGGAATTGGCTGCGGTAGTGTTTGCATTAAAGCAATGGAGACACTATTTATATGGGGTTAAGTGTGAGGTCTACACGGATCATCGTAGCCTTTAGTATGTCTTTACTCAGAAAGATTTGAACTTGAGACAGAGAAGATGGATGGAACTACTGAAGGACTACGACATCACCATTTTGTATCATCCGGGGAAGGCGAATGTTGTGGCGGATGCTTTAAGTAGAAAAGCGGGAAGCATGGGAAGTCTAGCTCACTTGCAAGCCTCTAGACGCCCATTAGCTAGAGAGGTTCAGACTCTAGCTAACGACTTGATGAGGTTAGAAGTAAATGAGAAGGGAGGATTGTTGGCTTCTGTGGAGTCAAGATCTTCTTTTCTTGACAAAATTAAGGGAAAACAGTTTGATGATGAGAAACTAAGAAGAATTCAAGATAAAGTATTGCGAGGGGAGGCTAAGGAAGCATAAATCGATGAGGAAGGTGTTTTGAGAATCAAGGGAAGGGTATGCGTACCCCGCATCGATGATTTGATCAACACTATTCTGACAGAGGCTCATAGTTCAAGGTATTCTATACATCCGGGTGCAACCAAGATGTATCGTGACCTAAAACAACACTTTTGGTGGAGTAGAATGAAGCGTGATATTGCTGACTTTATTGCTAAGTGTCCAAACTGTCAACAAGTAAAGTATGAACACCAAAGGCCCGGAGGAACACTTCAGAGAATGCCCATTCCAGAATGGAAGTGGGAAAGAATTGCAATGGATTTTGTGGTTGGTCTTCCGAAGACAATGGGTAAGTATGACTCCATTTGGGTGATTGTTGATAGGTTGACTAAATCTGCTCATTTCATTCCGGTCAAGGTGACTTATAATGCAGCAAAGTTAGCCAAACTTTACATCTCGGAAGTGGTGCGATTGCATGGGGTTCCACTATCCATCATATCAGATAGAGGTACGCAGTTTACTTCTAAGTTTTGGAAAACATTGCATGCAGAATTGGGTACTAGGTTGGACCTTAGTACTGCGTTCCATCCTCAGACTGATGGCCAGTCTGAAAGGACGATTCAAGTGTTGGAGGATATGCTTCGTGCATGTGTGATAGAGTTTGGTGGTCATTGGGATAGCTTCTTACCCTTAGCGGAGTTTTCATACAATAATAGCTATCACTCAAGCATTGATATGGCCCCATTTGAAGCATTGTATGGTAGGAGATGTAGGTCTCCCATTGGTTGGTTTGATTCGTTCGAGGTTAGACCTTGGGGTACTGACCTTTTGAGGGATTCGATGGAAAAAGTGAAGTCTATTCAAGAAAAGCTTCTAGCGGCGCAAAGTAGGCAAAAAGAATATGCAGATCGAAAGGTTAGAGACTTAGAGTTCATGGAAGGTGAACAAGTCTTGTTGAAAGTTTCGCCCATGAAAGGGGTGATGCGGTTTGGAAAAAGGGGTAAACTAAGTCCAAGGTACATTGGACCATTTGAAGTACTCAAGCGAGTAGGGGAAGTGGCTTATGAGTTAGCCTTGCCCCCAGGGCTGTCCGGAGTGCATCCGGTATTCCATGTGTCGATGTTGAAAAGATATCATGGGGATGGAATTACATTATCCGTTGGGATTCAGTTTTGCTTGATGAGAACTCGTCTTATGAGGAGGAGCCTGTTGCTATTTTAGATGAAGAAGTTCGCAAGTTGAGGTCAAGAGAGATTGCGTCCATCAAGGTGCAATGGAAGAATCGACCGGTTGAAGAAGCCACTTGGGAGAAGGAGGCGGATATGCGAGAAAAATACCCACATCTGTTTACAGATTCAGGTACTCCTTTTCGCCCTTGTTTTCCTTCTTTTGATCGTTCGGGGACGAACGATGGGTAAATTGGTATCTAATGTAACGACCCGTTCAGTCGTTTTGAGCAACAGAATTCAATTCTGGAAAAACTGGCAGAAGCGACGGACCCCACGACGGATCGTCATGGGCACGACGGACCGTCGAGGGGGTCTCGTCCCAAAATACTTAGAAAATCTGAAATTGGGTACTGAAAATCAACTCTCTGAACTTTGTGACGGAATGGCAGGACGGACCGTCACAGGTGTGACGGACCGTCACAGACCCTTGGTGGAAATTGGGTCTCTGAACTCTGCGACGACCTGCAGGACGGACCGTCGCAGACATGACGGCCCGTCACAGGTTGCGCAAATCCCAGGCAGAGTCGGATTTCTGGTGAAGTTTTAAGGGACGTTTTTGGACTATTCTTTCCTTAATTATAGACTTCGTGGGTTTATATTAATAACTCAAATTCTTGAGGGTTAAAAGAGGTAACCCTAAGTTAATTAGTGGGGTATTATTGCCATCTTTTATTCTCAATTATATACTAATTAGGGTAAAAGAAAGAGGGTTTGAATAAGAAAATAGAAAGAACAAGAAGGGAGAGAGAGAAACGATCGAGAAGAGGAGGAAAACACCAAGCTTTGAGGATTAACTTGCTTGATTTCAATTCTTCGGTGGAGGTAGGTTATGGTTTTCATACTTTCATAGTAAACTCTTAATAGAGAATGATATGTATTGGTAGTATTGTAAACCCTACTATATGCTTAATTGTATGTTTGCATGAATATGATTATGTGATTGTGATAAGATAAGCATGATCAAAAATATTGAATCCCAAATCTTGAAAAGAAACTTTAATATACATTATTAATGATGATGCCTTGGTATAGAAGAAGGCTTGATGAATTAAAGTAATGGGATTGAGGATGTCTTGGTATAGAGAAGGCTTGATGATTTACACATAGATTTAGTGGATCGGAGTGTCACGTACCGACACATAGTATTAGTGGATCGGAGTGTCACGTACCGACACATGTAGGGGATCGGAGTGTCACGTTCCGACACATGTAGGGGATCGGAGTGTCACGTTCCGACACATGTAGGGGATCAGAGTGTCACGTTCCGACACATGTAGGGGATCGGAGTGTCACGTTCCGACACATGTAGGGGATCGGAGTGTCACGTTCCGACACATGTAGGGGATCGGAGTGTCACGTTCCGACACATGTAGGGGATCGGAGTGTCACGTTCCGACACATAGAAGTAGGGGATCAGAGTGTCACGTACCGACACAAGAGGAGGAAAGATAATGAATCTTGAAAGATGTTAGTATACTCAATCTAACGAACATGATTCCCAAATGAGTATGGTATTGGGGCTTGAGCCCTCATGTGTGAATTTGATGGTACTTATTGATGATTATAGTACTTGTTGTTGTTACATGTTGAGTTTTATAGTTGATTTATGATAATACTTGATATATACTATTCCCTATTTTGAGTTGGCCGATGATATCTACTCAGTACCCGTGTTTGTACTGACCCCTACTTTTATTGTTTTCTTCTTGTTTAATTGTGGAATGCAGCAAACGTGCCGTCATCTTCGACTCAACAGTAACTCAAGCCAGTCTTCGTCACACCGGATCTTCAGGGTGAGCTAACGCTTCTAGCTTGGACTGGATCTTCTCCTTCATGTCTTGATGCCTTGAACCTCCGGCATGGACTAGCTTCTTATGTATTTTTAGCTTTTAGAAAACTCTTAGAATTAGTAGTTTAAAGTAGATGTTCTTGTGATGATGACTTCCAGGTTTTGGGAATAATAGATGTTGAATATTGATAGTTATTGAATTGGTTTTTATTAATGAGTTTAAGTCTTCCGCATTACTTTCTGTTGCTATTACATTGAAATGTTAAGGTTTAGATTGGTTGGTTCGCTCACATAGGAGGGTAAGTGTGGGTGCCAGTCGCGGCCCGGATTTGGGTCGTGACATATAAAGTAAAGAATTCTATTTATTCTCTTCAAGTGTGATTTCTCAAAGGGTGAAAAATACATGAAAAAATACCTTTTTATAGGATTTACAAGTCATCCTTTTACCACCTATAACAATATGTTAGTACATTATTTACTTAATACAATTAGACACATCACGTTAAGAATAGATTAAGAGAAACATCCACAATTAAATGGATTTGTAACATACATTTCTATTTCTATATATACATATAACTTATGAAATTTAATTAAAAGAAAAATGATAAAATATATATTTGAACTATCGTAAATAATATGTAAATACCATATGTCATATTTTTGAGACATTGATGCTCTTGTCGTCCAAAAATTAGAGCATATATGTCAGTTACTCTAAAGAAAGACTAATAGGGACATGTGACACAATCTTATTTGTCAATTCAATATTTAATAAATTTTAAATTGATCAATAAGATTATAACACAATTATGTCCGTCAGTACAAAAAAACACAAATATCTCAAAAATATAATATTTGCACACTATTTATAATATTCGCACCATAAAAAAACCCTAAAAGGAGTGTTGTGCCGCATGCGTTTCGTTCGTGCTCTCAATACGTGCGCATTTTCCCTTCACCGCCGCGTAATCTCCAAGCATTTCCTCCACTGTTCACTCCTTAAACCCTACATTGGAGCTCATCAATTTTCCGTTTACGGTACAATGGCCGCCGTCGCCGACGAAGACTCACTTCGCAGAGCACTTGCCCAGAAACAATCGAGTATCGACGTCCAGGGAGGGACTGTTCGCCAATTGAAGTCGTCAGGTGCTGCCAAGCTGGATATCGAAGCTGCCGTTCAAGCTTTGAATGCTTTGAAGCTTGAGAAAGCATCAATAGAGAGCCAGCTTCAAGTTGCTCTTGCTGGTGCTGCCGATGGCGGTTCGTCGTCTGCAAGCAGAGATGCGTTTCGTCAGGCTGTTGTTAATACTCTCGAACGACGGTTGTTTTATATTCCGTCTTTCAAAATATATCGAGGTGTTGCTGGCCTCTATGATTACGGTCCCCCTGGCTGTTCTGTGAAGTCAAATGTACTCTCTTTCTGGCGTCAGGTCAGCTTCCATTTTCATTAAGCTCCCTGCTAGTGCTTCACTATGTTTTTAAATCAATTAGTTTTGGCAGGTTAGTGAATCACCTATATTGATAACCGTGGTGTCGGGCTCCATTAATTTCACGAGAAACCTGCTACCACACACCCGCAACACTTACCAAGTGACTCTGTTCATCAAGGCTAGGAGAAATGTGAAGAAATCACTTAGTATTTTTCTTTGTCTTGTGAATCATTTGTATAGGAAGATAAAGGATATTTAGGACTTATATTTATGTTTTTGAAAATGTTCTTACAATACATTGACTTCCAATTAGAATGCTTATATTCAACGCAGTAAGAACTGGAGGATTTGCAGTTTGATTGTCCCCAACAATTCGATTAGTTATTCCCTTGTTTATTTCTTATGTGTGCCTTGATCAATATTTAGAAATGAGCTCAAACAATATGACTTAAGCATAATTTATTAAGGATCTTAGGGGTGCCTGATACCTTCCCACCAAACAGTCATACTTATTTAGAATTGCTAGGTTCAACGCCAGTTGAATCAAATATATTCAATGGGGTTTGTTTTATAAAGCTTAATCAACTATCTCATAATAATTAGATCAGGTGATCTAACACACTATAAAAGGAAGAAATGTTTTTGGGAAATTTAGTGAAGCAAATTGAAAGGGGTTAGAGTCAGAGATACATACATGACAAAAAGACGGTAAACAGTTACATCTTCCTTAAACTGGTAATGGACTTCCAGCTTATGTTTGGAGCAGTTAGGCTTTGCATTCACATTCTTATGTTTTTTTTACTTTGGTTTTCTTGTCATTTTCCAGCATTTTGTTTTGGAGGAGAACATGTTGGAAGTTGACTGTCCATGTGTGACCCCTGAGGTTGTCCTAAAGGCATCAGGTCACGTTGAGAAGTTCACTGATCTTATGGTCAAGGACGAGAAGACTGGAACATGTTACCGTGCTGATCATTTGCTCAAGGATTTTTGTAAAGAAAAACTTGAGAAGGACTTCAGCCTGTCTGCGGAAAAGGCCGCAGAATTGAAGCACATTCTTGCTGTCTTGGATGATCTCTCTGCTGAGCAGCTTGGTGCCAAGATAAAGGAATATGGTATAACTGCACCTGATACGAAGAATCCACTTTCTGATCCTTATCCATTCAATTTAATGTTTCAGACATCCATTGGTCCATCTGGTGTGAGCCCAGGGTGAGAATCATGTTTCTGATTCTATCAGTTTAGTGAACTTATTAAAAAAGTCTATTGCCTTCAGTGAAACATCTGGTATGGTAGAGTTAATGTTCCAATATTTTTCATTCCAGTTCACCTTTTATGCCAGATTAAACTTCCCCTTTTTTTCCTACTCAACAAAGTTCCATGAGTGTCATATTGTAGGAGGTCTCTGAGAACTCCCTTTGCTGGTCATTATATGCTTATTGTTCTTATGAAGCTTGTCTCACTTAAGTGCTATTGTTTTCTTTCGCTGCAGGTATATGCGTCCTGAAACAGCACAAGGCATCTTTGTAAATTTCAGAGATTTATACTATTATAATGGAAACAAGCTTCCTTTTGCTGCTGCTCAAATTGGTCAGGCTTTTAGAAATGAGGTCATAAGCCTTACTTTTCTTTTGTGAATTACAGTATCTTTCTTCACTTCCTTTGTGCCTATTTTTCTGGATTTGGTTATGCTATGTGTGTTGGTAATCTTTAGAACCAAATTGAGCTAGTTAAGACTCTTTTCGACATCAGATATGCACATTATTTTTGCAAAAGAAAGTAAGCAGTAATTAATTGTTGTAGAATTTGTCTGTACAGATATCTCCCCGACAAGGTCTTCTTAGAGTCCGTGAGTTCACTCTGGCAGAAATCGAACATTTTGTTGATCCCCAGGACAAATCTCATCCAAAATTTTCAGATGTTGCAAAATTGGAGTTTCTAATGTTTCCTAGAGATGACCAAGTGTCTGGACAGTGTGCAAAGAAACTACAGCTTGGTGAAGCTGTTTCTCGAGTGAGTTTCCTTTGTGTCCTGACTCTTTCCTCTTTCTTGCCCTTGTATATGCAAGCCATAACATCACTATCTGAATCCATTTTGGGCAGGGAACTGTCAATAATGAAACACTTGGGTACTTTATCGGGAGAGTCTATCTTTTCCTAACACGACTTGGAATTGACAAAGACCGTATGCGTTTCCGTCAGCATCTTGCAAATGAGATGGCTCACTATGCTGCAGATTGTTGGGATGCTGAAATTGAGAGTTCTTATGGTTGGATTGAATGTGTTGGTATTGCTGATAGATCTGCATATGATTTACGTGCCCATTCGGTAAAAGTTTAACCCGTGTTTTATCTTATTTTGATTTATTTTTGGATAGTTGTGGTTGACCTGTGAATGTTTTGTGAATCGAAGAACTTTTGTCTGGGAAACGCCCTCAAATCATGTCTGAAATATTAGTATTAGCATTTTGCAAGGGCTTTAAAGAACTTCTAAAATAATGTTCTTGGAGAATATTTTCCAAGATTCTAAGTAAGGTGCCTCAAATTAAATCACCGTAGGTCCTTCTGTAAAGAATTTTTGGCAGAACTCATCGTAAGGGAAATAAGCAGCAGTTTGTGCTTCTTAAACTTAACATGATGAATGTCTAAAGACATTATCCAGCTTTGAGATGAGGATGGCGAGCAAGGAACTATTGGTAATGCTTTTGCATTGTCTAAAGTGGTCATTTTTTAATCCAACAAGTGCCTTGAATACTTGACTGAATATCTTCATAAGCTTAACATAGAAACACCTTTGAGAAATCAGTTGTCATTGATGGGGTGTTGTAGATGGGTTTTGAATAACTTGTGAATTTTAGAGTCCTTCTAACCCATTTTTTATGCAGATTCTCAGCTCTCTGTATTTTATTCTTTTTCATCTTTGTATATGTACTCTACCAACTTTTTGATTCCTTAATGTGTCATCCAATTTGCATCACTCTTTACTGACAAAACTGATGTTATGTATACCATATGTGTTTTCCATTTTGAACGAAAAGCATCAGTGATGACATTTATGACTGGGACCTTTTTAGAAATTCATTACAATGTCACTGATCAAAAAATGAATTCTGAATGTCAGCATATAATTTAACTTCTTAAAGTATTTTTCTCCTTGGTGATCTGGATATTATCTTGCATGTGCTGATAACATGTTGATCATTTTTGGGTGACAGGAAAAAAGTTCTGTTGCTCTTGTGGCTCAAGAGAAATTCTCCGAACCAAGAGAAGTAGAGGTAGCTGTTTATTTAAGATAATTTTCTTTCATGAATACAATAGGTGTTCATTTTGGTGACCATCTGATTATATTTGTTTGTGTAACATCAGAAACTGGTCATAACACCAATCAAGAAGGAGCTTGGACTGGCATTCAAGGGGAACCAAAAAATGGTGACCGAAGCCTTGGAGGTGTGCATTCATCCCCTCAACCTATTTTAATTGAAGTCAAGCATCTGCTGTGTTTACCTCATTGAAGCATTTCATGATTGCATTGCTTTGTTGAAATGAAACTGGCAACCATGCTGATTGCAGCGGTGTATTCTTTTTATATTTTCTGCTAGTCTCCTAATAATAACATTTTTAATTAGAAATTCAACATTCAATTGATTTCTGTTCAATCTTTCACCCCGATGATCCTTTTGATGAGTGTTTGGGGAAAAGAAGGAAGAGTTCCAAAGGGTGATGTCTTCTTTTATAGGAATTATTGCAAGCAAGATTACCAGTTGGCTTCTAAATCAACCTGACGGTTTTAGCTACTAACACATATATCCATAGGAAAGGAATAAGTTCTTCGAATTTTGATGAATGATTTCACTAGCTTAAGAGCCAAAATTGTTTGTGAATCCTTGACCCAAGAACCTCTCTTAATCAGAAAATTGGGGTAAAAAAATATCCTCCAGACGAACTCTCTGTTATTGTTGTACTATCTAGCTGCTGAGGCTAGTTTGCTTTTAAAATTTTGCATATAAGGCCTATGGATGGTTGAAGAATGACAGCTGCTTTGACAAGACACTGCTATGTTTTGGATTTAGATAAAATTATAACAATGGCATTATAATGGTAGTGTACACTGTACAGCTGTCAACCCAAATTCAACCTTGAGAAGTCCTCAATCTCTAACTAAACTAGAGTATCAACTTATTGTCCATTCTTGAATAAATTTTCTTGAATGCTTACTCTGTTTCATTAAGAATACTTGCAATAAGTTTTATGAGCTAGAAAAAGACGGTAAATAAGAAAAGACTCCACAACAATTATGCCTTAGTTCCAAGCGAGCTGGGGTCAGTCGGTCAGCTCTATGAATTTCACCAGACTCCATTTCAGCTCAACTCATGTTATTGTATTTTAAGGTAATTTTGGCTTAATTTTTAGGCTGCTAATAGAAGACAGACTATCGATCTTTTTCCTCCAGTATTTGAAGAGCTATATTTGAAAAGAAAGTAATGCTAAGTTGTTTTGCTTGCCTTTGTTTACGTCAGGCAATGGAAGAAAAGGTGGCTATGGAGATGAAGGCTGATCTGGAATCCAAGGGGGAGGTGGAGTTTCATGTATGTACCCTCGGGAAGAATGTCTCCATTAAGAAAAACATGGTCTCTATTTCCAAGGAAATAAAAAAAGAGCACCAGAGAGTGTTTACACCTTCTGTGATTGAGCCCTCGTTTGGAATCGGGCGGATAATATATTGTCTTTATGAGCATTCATTCTACACAAGGCCAAGTAAAGCTGGGGACGAGCAGCTAAATGTCTTCAGCTTCCCACCCCTTGTGGCTCCCATCAAATGCACTGTTTTTCCACTGGTTCAGAATCAAAAGTATGAAGAAGTAGCTAAGTTACTCTCAAAGTCTTTGACTGCTGCTGGAATCTCACATAAGATTGATATAACAGGTGTGTGCTACTGAGAGTATTTAAACTGATTCCTTTCTGTGATGAGAAAATTGATTATTGAGAAGAGGAGTGAGACCATTGTTAGTTTTAGTCCCTATATGATACTCTGCCTTTCATTGTGCCCTGATGTACTTGTTCCTTACCCCGTATAGTAGACATGAACGCTACTTGCATTCAGTACATACTCGGTTGTCAAACTCTACCTTAATTCCCCCCCCCCCTCCCCTCTCTTTGACTAGATAATTGGATCATTCTCGGTAGCTTGTCCAGATTGTTTTGTGCATCATTTGTTTCTATGTATACACACTGGTGTAGTTCTTTCTGCTGGAACATTTTGCTTTCTCTTATGTTTTCTAGACATATGTTCAGTTTAATATGCTGCTGTTATTGTGACTTTAGTCTTGTCTGTATATAGAGGTGACGAAATAAAGACATTTCACATTATGAGTGGAAGCATATAAGCATTATCTGCTCTGATCTGATGCTATATCGTTATTTAGATGCTCCTTGTGTCGTTTGAAATTGACAGTACGAAAAAGCCCAATGGTAGTACGACTGATCGTAACCGGTGGCGCCTATCCCCGTTCTCTGAAATGAGGCACTTTTATTCTGTTGTGGCATTTTTATCCATACTAATTGTTGTCAATTACATTACAGGTACTTCGATAGGGAAAAGATACGCAAGAACAGATGAACTTGGTGTTCCCTTTGCCATCACTGTCGATTCAACGTTATCAGTGACGGTACGAGAGAGGGATAGCAAAGATCAGGTCCGGGTAGATGTGGAGAAGGTAGCGTCAGTTGTGAGGGAAGTGACTGATGGATTGAGCTCTTGGGCAGATGTTTTGAAGATGTATCCTCTACATTCTTCAGAGACTGCAGAGGAGTGAATCATCAAATGATGATAGCATTTATACCATTTTTATCACTTTCAGAAACTCTTATCCCTTGTCCTGACTTCAGGAATTTTTATAGACCTATTTAACTTCTTTTAATTTGAAACCCTTAATTTTACTTACTAAAATTACCTATATAATACTCAATGTACTATGAAATTATTTACAGTCACACATGTATTTTATTCGCTTCCATACGTTTTTATAAGGGTAAGAGCAACCTGCTTTTAGAATGCAATAATGACTAAAAAAGTTGCAAACGTAAAGTAGCCGCTTAAATTTTGACTATAAAATTTATGCAAATTTTACTTATATCTCGAGAAGATAAATGTTATTTTGAATAGATGACCGAACGAATAATGAAAATAGTGCTGTAGTAGTGACAAATAAAAGTAAAAGCAATATAACATGAGGTAGTGGTGACAAGCAGAAACAATAGCAAGAAAATAAGATAAACACGTTGTAATAAAATATAAAGAGAGAGAAAGAAAAATAATATTAGTATTTTGAGAAGGCGAAAGTTTATTAACTTTTTATCCTAATGCTTGATCTCCATAACTTTTCTATCGAGGGACGAGTTTACAGTGAGCTCAAGTTATGACATATCCTTGCCTAACCACCTATCACGATCCAAAGTGAATGTGATGACATTCGTTTTATCCCACCAAGACAAGTTAGCCTAAAACTATAAATGCAAAAAACTAAGTCAACTTAATTAAATTTCAAAACTTGGTTGTCACGTGTACAAACCTCTAACGTGTTATAACAAAATTGAAAGAAATTGCAAGTATCCAATGACCTTATTTCTAGAATAGACTAAAATCATAATATAAGGAGAAAGAAGATTCGTTGATATGATAAACAACTACGTCACAAATCTCCACAGGAAGCCTCGGATAACGAGTAAGTAGAGAGTATCACGAAGATCCGAGCTAGTAACCTACAAAAATGTGGTAGCAAAGGGTTGGTACCACACCACATGGTACTCAACAAGTAAACTTCTAAACACAAGCTAAGGGAATAGAATACGAGTATTCCTTACACCCCAACAAAACCTTCACAACTACAATCTACATAAAACCAACTCAACCTAACAGTTCACAATTTACATAGCACATAGTTCAACCACAACACTCTAACAATAACATATATCCTTAATAACAAGCTCAATATTTATCAATCACAAGTTCCACAGAAAGGCACTCATAATATCAGCAAAACATAATATCAAATTCACTAATGATAAAGATGTGTAATGCAATGGAATGAATTATCAAGTGTAGTGATGCATGTCTGATCTAATGATACAAACTCATTGTCTCTCAGTACGGGACCAATGAGGGACATTTCTATCTATGCATTCGTTGCGGCATGTGACACGACCCTAGGTATATAGTATTTATTACAGCGCACGACACGTCCTCGATAATACAATTTGTCACGGGGTGTGATACGTCCCAAAATATAATATATGTCACGACACAAGAAACGTCCCTCGAAATGGTACATCTAGGGGTGTGCATCGGTCGGTTCGGTTCGATTTTATGTATTATCGATTCGTTTTATCAATTTTTGATTTTAAATATGTTAACCCAATAACAAACCAATATCATATTTTTATCGGTTTTTGATCGTTATCAATTTACCTAATAAAAAAATATCCGTAAAATATTATATGACTTCTCACTTCTCTAAATGTTTTGATATAGTGAAACACGAAAGATAATGATAAATTACATCAACAAGAGAAAAAATAGTTCAAAAGCTAAAACTATATCACGACCGCCAAAATATAAAATTAAATTTTTTATGTTAGACCTTTACAAACATGCAAAAGGTACAACCTACAATAACAAACTAAAACCAAAATCAAATAGTCCAGCAAGACTAAAACTAAAACTAAAATCAAATAGCTACAATTGCGAACGTAGTGTGAAGTGGGTAGATTACTAATAATTTGAAATAGTTATAATGTTTAGTTATATATTAAATTACTAATATCTAATATTTAGGAAGAGTAAAATTATAAATAATTATCGTCTTATTTGGTTATCGGTTTATCCAATAACACAATAGTAAAAATCGATATCGAACCAATAACCCAATAACTTTTTTTATAAACCCATAAAAATCCAATAAACCAATAACATTTTTTTCAATTCGATTTTTGCACACCCCTAGATACATCCACTTTAATTTCTTATTCTCTCTCAATTAACATAACACTTGTCACAATTATATTTTAAAACACTGCGAAATGACATGTTCACATAAATAATGAAGAGATTGATAATTTTCATAATAATGCACAATTCACAACAACACAATTGTGATTCAATATCAACAATGAGTCAATAGGCTTTTCAAACCATTCTTAGCACATCACCCACCAACAATTAATCACCTTATTTTTTTATTATCCGTTTTTCATCATTAAAATTATTCAATATCGACAAGTCAATCCATCACCAAGTCTCATTACTCCCTAGCACATATCACAAGGAAATACATGATTTATACACTTAACAAGGGTTGAGAAATTCATTTGCCTCAAATAATCGAACAGTCACTCCAGGACTTCAACCTTTCTCTTTCATTGGGTTTTGGGTTGACTTGTCTTAGATAAGACGAATGCCATCATGTTCATTTTTCACTCGTGAAAAAATGGTATCGAAGCCCCAGATTCATAAGCCTCACGTATATACAATTTGAGTCTAAGTAGAGTCTGAATGATCGGTACTGAGACGACTGTACTTATCTTTGAGAGGCTATAGTGACTTTTAGAAAAAATATTTACTTTTTGAATCTCTATCGTGCATTCTTGGTCCTATTGATTCTTATTGCTTCACTCCGTTCGCTCTCACTTATAGTGATGACTCGTGTGTAGTTCATGTGAGTAGTTTGTGTGTTGTGTAAGACTTAAATGTTAAACCTTGTACTAAAGTGAAAGTGATAAAGTTATAAAAAGGATGTGATGTTAAATTTAGAATGTTCAGCGATTCAAAGATATTGTGTGAGGTTATGATTTGATGATGCACTTTGAGGATGAATAAAAGATGAGGTTGGACAATGTTTTGAGGGATTTTATGAACATATTATCCTTTCTTGTTAGTTACCAATAGTAGCGTAAACAATAATTGTGTTGTATAGGCAACATTTGTAGTGGTTCGACAATTGGTAGTGAAATGATTAAAGAGACGACTACATAATGAACAATATGACTTTGGAAACTACAGTTAGTAAAATTGTCATAACATATATGGGTTGCTTAGCGAATAATGAGAATGATGTTAAGCTAATTGAGGTGAGAATATCCATTGCACTTTTATATATTGAGTGTATAACAAAGAGGTCATGATACGAGTACTATAATGGTACCTCTTCTTACTTGGTTAGAGTTATAAAGTGTATTACTTTTACTATCGACTTGATTTATGAAATAATTCATAATCACTTGGGGTAGAAATGAAGGGGATTTGGTAATGTTTTACAATTATTCAATTGGCAGAAATGTATATGTTATTTGATTATAATCTTCTCAAGGGGTATGATGTATTCTAGTGGTGGATCTAACGAACTTTCATGATATGGTACTAGTGGTATATGAAAATGAATACATCAATTTTCAAGTGTGAATACTAGCTACCTAAGGAGTTATCAGTTGTAGCAGATGCTCATATGATTAAATTTGATGTTGCATTCACGTTTGAGAAACCAACTAGTTTATTACTACGTAAGCTTAGGTTAAAACATTGTTTGTAAGAAAAATTATAGTGGTGAATCTTAGATAAGGTATTATTATGTTCAAGTTCTGAAGTGTATTTTGAGGACCTAATTGGGGACGGATAATATAAGCCAAAAGAAGTGAATTTATATTAAGATGATAAGTTAATGGGAAAGGAAAATTTTCAACGAGTATATTTGTGTGGAGGCAATTATAAATTTTACTAAGAAAATACATATATAAGAACAATCGAGTGAGTCCTTTGGATAATTAACATAGTTGGGTTTAATGTGTCATGTCGATAGTAAGATTGACTTTTTGTGGTGATAACAAGAGCTAACTGAGCATGATGGTAATAAGGGTTTGTGATGAATTGTGATTAAGATGTAACTAGAGTATATGATAAGAAATGTTAGTTAACTACCTCACCCCAATGCTACTTAAACCTACCTCTTTCCTCTTCAAACTTACAATGATCAACCTCTCGACTAGAATTTCTACACATCTCATCTTCATGTTTATGAATCATCTAAGCCTCCCTACTTTCATATGTCTCAACGAAATCTACCGAATAGCTATCGCCTCCTTGTACTAAATTTTTATAATTCACACAGTAATGATAAATGGATCTGAATACAAGGAAATATGACCAATTCAATTTAAATTATAAGATATGTAACTGACATTTTTTTTTTCATAAACAAATATATTTATTTAAAATCAAAGTGAGCCACAAACATCTTTAACTTGGTCTTTTTGTTATTTCTCTTGAAAAATAAAATAAAATAAAATAGAGAAAAACAACAAATAAAAAAGGAAAACTAGAAGAACCTATTCCTCTCTGCGTTCCATTCATTTTCCTCCATCATCGAGAAGAGACAAAGGAAAAAAAAACCCTAAGACGAGATGATGCTTCGAGTAGCAGGTAGAAGGCTTTCTTCTTCAGCCGCTAGATCTTCATCTAGCTTCTTTACAAGAAGCTCTTTCACCGTTACCGATGATTCGTCTCCGGCCAGATCTCCTTCTCCGTCACTCACCTCTTCGTTTCTCGATCAAATCAGAGGTCAGCTCCCTTATTTCATTCCTTAATTAACATTTAATTTGATCCTCATCTTCCATCTTATTTGCTATTGTCATTGTTTGCTTTTTTGATTTATTTTTTCGTTAAAGTTAGTTTTTTTTTTGGGTTTCTGTGTTTATTTGGCAGGAGATAGGAATTGTAGATCTAAGTTTCTATGCGTCTGCGCTCCTTAGGATGCTTAATATAGAGATGTTGTGATAGACAGGATTGAGAATCGAAATCGAAAGGCTGTTGTGATGTTCTGGCCGTTAGTTTTTTTTTTTTTGGATGAAGTTCGTTTTATTTTTGGTTTGTATATTTATATGGTAGGAGATGGGAGTTTTAGATCTATGTCTCAATTCGTTTTGCACTTCTAAGAATGTTTATATCGAGAAGTTGAGTTAGATGTGATTGGGAATCAAAAAGCTGTTGTGATGTCGTGATTATTAGGTTGTTTTGTTGTTAAAAGTTTGTTATTTTTTGGTTATGTGTTCATTTAGAATAAATCATAGGAGGTGGGAATTGTTGATCGAAGTTCCAGTGCGTTTTGCGATCTGAGGATGTTTAATATTGAGAACTTAAGTTAGACGGTATTGTGAATTAGGAAGCTGTTTTGATGTTGTGATCATTAGGTTGTCTTATTGTTTAGAAGTTTTTTTTGGTAATGTATTTATTTGATACTGAATTATTGGAGATGGTAATTGTAGGTCTTAAGTTTCAATGCAGCTACTCTCCTAAGGATTGTTTCGATACCGAGAACTTAAGTTAGACGGGATTGGGTATCAAAAACTCTTGTTATGTTGTGATTATTAGGTTGTTTTGTTGTTTAAAGTTTGATATTTTGTGGTTATGTGCTTATTTGTTATGGAAATATCAGAGATGGGAATTGTAGATCTGAGTTTCAATTCATTTGCGTTAAGGATTGTTTCGATATCGAGAACTCTAGTTAGATGGGATTGGGAATAAAAAACTTTTATGATGTTGTAATTATTAGGTTGTTTAGTTGTTTAAAGTTTGACTTTTTTTTGGTTATGTGCTTATTTTATAGAAATATCGGGGATGGGAATTGTAGATCTAAGTTTCAATGCATTGCGCTCTTAGGGGTGTTTAGATAGATATCAAACTATGTAAGATGGGATTGGGAATCGTAAATCTGTTGTGATGATCAGTTTCTTAGTTGTTAAAAGTTTGGATTTTTGGTTATTGTGTTTATTTGGTAAGGAACGATCTGAGATGGGAATTGTAGATCTAAGTTTCAATGCATGTGCACTCCTAAGGATGTTTGAAATCAAGAACTAAAGTAGAGAGGACTGCAATTAAAAACATTGTTGTGATTATTAGTTCTTTTGTTGAATTGTAGATCTAAATTTCAATGTATTTGTGCTCCTTAGGATGTTTGATATTGATGACTTAAGTAGAGGGAGTTGGGACTGATAGCTGTTGGTGATGTTATGATTATTAGTTTTCTTGTCCTTTTTTTTGTTTTGGTTATGTATTTTGGTATTATTGGAGAATGAAAATGTAGATCTTAGTTTTAATGCATGTTCACTCCCAAGGATGTTTGGTATCAATTACTAATGTAGAGGAATTTAGAATCGAAAAGCTGTTTTGATGTTGTTTGTGGTCATTAGGCTTTTTGGGTTAAAAGTTATTTTTTTGTTTTGGTCAAGTATTTATTTGGTAATGACTTGTTCAAGATGGGAATTGTAGTTCTTGAGTTTTTATGCATTTGCATTCACAAGGAGATGCATTTAAATGATGCATAGGTTACAGAAGACAGAACTAGATCTGCTAGCTCCATTACAAGTTAGCATGTAGTGTGGGAGCTAACCAAAAAAGAATCATCATAAAAGATTAGGATAAAGAGAGGGAGCTCACAAAATCTGTAAGGACGGAAAAATTATTCACGTAGGAGTTAGGACTTAACAAAACCACTTTTTCTGATACAGTTAACACAGAAACGAATCAAAGTCAAATCAAGACAGCTGTTTCCTGATCCAAACAATGGAACATGAGAACTGTTATGATGTTTTGCTTTCTTTGTTATATTCAGATATATATTGATAAGAATGTTTTGGAATTGTGGTTGCAACACTTTGAATAGTTAATACAAATAAAGCTCTTTTTGTTATTTGTTAGCTAACATCCAACAATTTTCAAATGTTTCAGGTTTCTCATCTAATTCGGTTTCTCCCGCACATCAGTTGGGTTTAGTCTCGGATCTTCCAGCCACTGTGGCTGCGATTAAGAACCCCAGTTCAAAAATTGTATATGATGACTCCAACCATGAGCGTTATCCACCTGGTGATCCAAGCAAACGTGCTTTTGCTTACTTTGTCTTGACAGGAGGTAGGTTCGTCTATGCCTCATTGCTTCGCCTCCTGATTCTCAAGTTTGTTCTGAGCATGTCTGCTAGTAAAGATGTCCTTGCACTTGCTTCTCTTGAGGTGGATCTTTCCAGCATTGAACCAGGGTCAACTGTTACTGTCAAGTGGCGTGGAAAACCTGTTTTCATCAGACGCCGCACTGACGATGACATCAAGTTGGCAAACAGTGTTGATCTTGGCACCCTTCGTGACCCGCAACAAGATGCTGAGAGGGTCAAAAATCCAGAATGGCTTGTGGTTGTTGGGGTATGTACTCATCTAGGGTGCATTCCTTTACCAAATGCTGGTGATTTTGGTGGTTGGTTTTGCCCATGCCATGGCTCTCATTACGACATCTCTGGTAGGATTCGCAAAGGACCCGCACCGTATAATCTGGAGGTGCCTACCTACAGTTTCTTGGAAGAGAACAAGTTACTTATTGGTTGAGAAATTGTCTTAGTTTCCAAGACAACTTGTAGCTGCTGGAGCAAAATTGGATCTTGCGTAGCTTTCTCGAGTTATACATGGATTGTATTTACTGACCAGTACTGGTAGCACACTTTTTTGAGTGAATAATTCTGCTGGATGTTTGTTAAGAGATTTTCTGATGCCTCATATTTGTTTTGAATAAACTTTCCAAAGATTTACGTATTTATTAGTCTAAATATGTGATTGTGACCATAACCTTCCCTTTTGCACTGAGATCCATTTTTTTACACTCTTCTGTTCTTGACTGAGGCTTCTGTGCTGTGAACAATCACACACACGCGCGTAGGGTTAGATGGATTGAATTCATTGTCTCTTCATCCAATTATGTAATCTTGTTTGCATAATTCCTAGAGTAGATAAAGTATTATCTCATGATGTTTGTGTTCTAAGGATGAAATGGTGCAATTGTTGAATGGAGGAGAGTCTCAATACAAGACAAGCGCAGGAAAGGATAAACAATAAAAATCGGGCTATCGCCCTATCTAAGCAGCCTTCCCCTCTCCTCTACGGAAGTAATCTTTAAATCTATTTCAAGGCTAGAGAAATGAGTCGGGTGTAGAATCAATGGGCAATACTTGGTTGTAATTTCAAGAAGTTAAATGTTGGTTTTGGTGTTGAAACAATGTCCTTTATTGGGCAATGAGTTATGAGGTATGAAGTATTTGCAAGAGTACATCGTTACCTTTTGGGTGGAATTACCACATGGACATTCTTCTTAGCAAGAATTGTTGTAGTGGGATAATGGTTGGGGGGATTTGAAAAACATTATGGCACTACGATTTTCAAGGTTTAGTCAAGATCATAGATTCAAATTGTGAGAACAGTTTCTTGGTAAGAATGTGTTTAGACCCTTGTGATCCCAATCAATCATATAATTGTTTATTTGTCTCTAGAGGAGATCTCAAACCAAAATTATGAACCATTGAAAAGGTAAAACATTTTTTAGTAAAGATTCACCTTGACAAACTTTTGTACTGGGCATATGTCTTTGATCCCATATGACATTATGGTAATTGGGAAAGATACTTGATGGAGCGTAATTATTTTGCTGGTGGACATGTTTCTATTGCAAATTGAGGCTTGGTAAGCTGCTAGGAGCGTGTAAGGACAGAAAGTGACATTGTATATTTACGAGTAGTTATTTTTAAAAAGTATTTTGAATCATTATAATGAAAATTTTGGCTCTGCCACTACAGGCCAATACTATATATAGTTGTGTATTGTATATTTGAAATGTGACATTTTCCTAATTGATCAATTGTTTTTAAGAGATGACTGATGAGTGGTAGATTTATACTCATTTGAGACTTATTTAGTTAAAAAATTAGTGTCCTTAATGCCTAATTATGTCCTATTATAATGATAGTTTGATGATTTCCAAATTGAGTTATGAATGCTAACAGACAAGGCAATGATGAATATTTGGAAAAAAGACCAAAAACGTAAACTCCATATTGTTGATCGCCTAACAAGAAGGGCGGATTGCCTAACAAGAAGGTGACAGTGCTCAACACTAGAATTAATAAGGCAGGTCGGCGAACTTAAAAAGGAAAGATGACTCCCTAAACTCAAAGGATGAACATGGTGACCATCGATGAAGGTGAAAGTACTTGGAGGAAAAGTGAAGGCTTAAAGGGTGAACAAAGGTGGTACCCAGCGATTCACAAAATACGAAAGACAGACTTAAATGAGCTCGTCGACTAAGATTCAAACACATGAAGCTTAAAACAAGAAAACGACGAGCTAAGAAGCAAAAGACAATCCGCCGAGTTAGCTTGGTGAGCTTGACTATCGTCGTCGTAATGGTCGCCCAGTGTATTTTGGGAAACTATAAATAGTCCAAAAGGAGAGAGAACGTAGAGTCTTGAATCTTTTCTAGAGACTAGTCTTCAATACCTTTTCTCTAGAGTTTTATTGTGAGAAATATTTTACCTTATGAAGAACAACTTTGCTCTTGAAATTGACAATTTGAAGTTGAAATCAAAGTGGGTATTGCATATAATTGCTTAATTTCATATCATCCATGGCTGCCTTCATGATAGGTATGATTTCTTTATGCTTTGTGATAGGTGGCTAAACCCCAAGTCTAGGGGTACATTTATGGGGTTGGATGTTGATTTAATGGAGTGAGTATTGTGTTATGCTCTATATTGTTGGTGTTAATTCATGGATTTAGGCTAATTAACATGTGGATTAACTTATAGTTTAAGGTTGCAAACTTAATCCTACTTCTGATCTTCGATTGATTCTCAAAAGAGATTGATTAGAGTGAGTATTAGTTTGATACTTGCAATTTAGGTCTGATGTTTGTAGTTTCTATTTTCCCTAATTCTACTCGAAAGAGAGAATAGTGTAAGGTAGTGGATTGTTTAGTTTTGCAAATAGATGAGAGCAAAAGGAGATTCTATGAACTAATTCTATGAGATCAAAAGAAGATTAGTGTAATTAAAGATGACTCAGCCTATCTATGAATGTTTAAGATTATTGAGCAACACAATTACCTGTAACGCCTTACAAGTTCTAAGTAAAGATTCGAACCATCCTCCATATGCGTATAGGCTCAAACTCGATGATTTATAATTGTATGTATATGTGTTTAGATCAATACTTAAGTGTGAGAATTATACTAGATGTGAACTAAGTTTACAAGGGACTTTTAGTATATGAAGAGTTTTGTGGCCTAATACTAAGAAAATGGAAGGCCGTGAAGCCTTCTTTCCAACGTTTTCGACCGTTCATTAATCCATGTTATATGCTAAAAGTTATGCCTATTTTACTAAGATTACATATTCTGCACAATCCAGCACGCGCCCGCATGGCAAAGGCACTGCTATTGCTAGGAGTGCATGAAATGCTGCCCAATCAAGACTTCGACTGAGAAGCCACGCACGCTCCCAAATATTCTTTTAGCTCTCTTATTTTCACATTATATGAGGAGTGTTTTCTTCCTTTTCTCATACCAAAAACCACATCCAATAAACTCTCCCAAAAACCTTATTCTTTCAAATTTGATAAGTTACAATAAACTTTCTCCTTCTTTTTCCTTCCCAATGCTTCAAAGAACAAGACTACAAGAATTTAAAGATTTCAATCCCAAATTTTCCTCAAACTTCAAAGTTAAGGTATGTAAGACTTTAATGAGAGTACTCCTTCGCTCTCATACCTAAAGTCTTTTGGTTCTCAAAAAATTCATAAGATTGTTAGAAGCAAAACTAGAGATTTTTATGAAATTATGACCTTTCTCCATAAACTCTTGTTTTTATTGTTTACCTTTGATTTTGAAACCTATGGTACCGATTTAGTATGCTTTTATGTTCATTCAAACCCTTATGTATTTTAACAATAAAAACAAGCATGATATGAATTACAACCTAAATACATGTTATTTTAAGATATGACTTTTAAGCTTAGCCTAATATATGATTCAAGATGATATGTCGTTTTCATACCTATGAGCATTATATGAATATATGTAATTTTGAGAGGACTATTTAGTACCAAGAGGATGCGAATTTAGAAAACACAATCCCATAACTATTCTCCAACGTAGGATTATGTTTCCCCACTTTGTTGTTTGACCTTCTGACCCCGAGAGGCTCAAATTAGTGGATCCACATAGATATAACTTGGTCTTATACTCTGGCAAGGTGTAGGGCAACCCTCCCACTTGGGTTAGCTGTTGGACATCATGAGCTTATCATGACCTTACTTACTCAGTACATTTCACCAACCAACACATACATTTCTCTACGTTACATCTTTTAATGATGTAGATTTTGGTACTCACACTCAAATTTGTTGCTAGTGAGGTTGCAACACTCCCAATTAGTTTTCAGTGAGCCCTCCTCATTTGGGGAATCTGTTGTTTTAGACTGTAAATTCTTTTCCTTATGTTGTCTTTTAATTTGAGGTAGCTGAGGGCCATGTACCGGTAGACTTATATTTTTCATTATAAAGTAGTAGAGTCTTTATTCAGACAATAGTAATGTAGTCTCATGGAGTTTAGAGAATTCTTTATTAACCATATGTTTTATTTTTCGCAATAGTTTGTATTATATGTCTGATATTTTAAGTCAAGGGTTAGCCCATGATCATTCATGGTCCTAGGTACCATGTCTCGACTATGGTGTAAACTCGGATCATGACAAACTTGATATCAAATCACTAGTTTCAATTGTCCTAGGATATCTAAAAACTTGCATCTAGTAGATTCCTATTTATATGTGTGAAAATCAACACACTTATTATGGGGAGGCTACAAGATGTTTAAGAAGTATTTCTCTTATTTATTCTTTAGATCGTGCAACAAAGTTATCCCCTAACAAACATATGCAGATTCTTGTGTTGCTCTAATTTTTCTAACTATTCCTCATCCTCGAGGTGATAGAAGTAGTAAATGTTGATTCTTACCGGTAAGGTGTTATCATAGAGAACTATAAGTATTTCAAAGACCGAAGAAAGGTCTTGAGATGAGCCCATTAGCATGATTTAGTCCATCAATCAAAATCTTATGTTCTTGCTTATGTAAATTGTGTTGTTGAGCCAAAGTATGATATATATGTAACCAGAACCTTTTATAACTCTTCATTACACAAAACATTCATTAAAAGAGAAAGTATGTATCTAGAGTCTTCAGTGGTATTGTCACCTATAAGATAGTGTGATTTGGATATGATTTATTAGTCTAATGAACCAAAATGTGATGCGGGAGTATAGAAGTGCATTATCCAATATGGTTGGGATAATGAGTTAACAATGTGTAATATATATATTTATTTATAGTAGTTATTTTATCCATTAAGTTAGAATTGAGGTGATATTCTTTTAGTATAATTAAGGGATAGTAAGTTAATGTAGGTCTTATGGTAGACGGTAGAAAAGAAGTCATTGGTTAATGAGACTTAGATAATGATTGAATGAAGAAAGGAGTTTATGATTCAAGTATTTAATGAAAGTATATTCTAGTTAAATATTGATAGATCTAGGATTTACTTTGTGATTTTGAAAAAGAACCACTTGATGTATATTATGATTGAACTAAGAAATGAGTTTATGATTCAAGTCTTTAATGCGCGCTTGCGCTTAAATTATAGAGCTATAAGTATAGCTTAGACATTTTTATGGATAAGTAATGGTGATGCGTGAAATAAGGATACATTAAATGTATTTAAATTAGACAGGCTTTAATATTAAGATCGACTACTATCCGTAAGAGATTTTGGTGGACTAGTACTATTTCTCAATTTGTTATTTATCTTGTAGCTGCTTAGCCAGGGCAGTATGCGAAGTTGTATCATTAGACACTAAGTTTGAAATGTGAATGATCATCCACAATGGAAATAAACAGTAGTTTAGGGATTAGTGAAGCTAATTTTATAAAATTGATTTAGAAGGCTTAAATTATCATATGGAAGAATTACGTTTATGAATTTTTTGATTCTTCCACAACTACAAAGTTAAGGTATGTGAGACATACATGAGAGTATTCCTTCGCTCTCATGCCTGAAGTCTTTTGATTCTCAAGAATTTCATAAGATTGTTAGAATTAAAACTAAGCTTTTTTATGAAATTATGATTTTTCTTTGTGAACTCTTGTTTTTATTGTTTCACTTTGATTTTCAAACCTTATGGTACTAATTTAACATGATTATTATGGTCATTAAAACCCTTATAAATTTTAAGCATGAAACAAACATGATGAAGTATAACCGAAATACATGTTACTTTATGATATGTCTTTTAAGCTCTGAATCATATATGATTCAAGATGATACGTGGTTTTCATACCTATGAGAATTATATGAATATATGTTATTTTGAGACGACTATTTAGTATCGGGAGGATGAGAGTGTTGAATGCCAATTAGCTTTTGGTTAGTCCTTCTCGTTTGGGGACGTTGTTTAGATTGTCAACTCTTTGCCTTATGTTTTCTTTGTTTTGACGTAGCTGGGGGCCATGTCCCCACATACTTACTTTTTATTCTTAAATAGTAGTCTTTATTCATACATTAATAATGTAGTCTCATGGATTTTATTGAATTCTTTATTAAGCATATGTTTTAGTTTTTGCAATAGTTTATATGATGTGCTTAATATGTTAAGTCAAGGGTTAGCCCGGGATCATTCATGGTCCTAGATACCGTGTCTAGAATAAGGTGTAGACTGGGTCATGACATTATCCTATGTGACGTCAATCTCCTATCCCCTAACTCCTAGATTACTTGTTAATTAAATTTCTAAAATCTCAGTTAAATTGTGATTCTTGATATGAAAATTATTTTCATAAATTTGGTGGAATCATCCATCCATTTTTTTGCTGCTGCAAATGAATTGATTTACATTCCAAATTTGTTGATAGAATTACCTACACTATATCACTCTCTGTGAGATTCGACCCTGACTCTTAGTTGGATATTTATTATTGACGATGACTCTTAGTTGGATATTTATTATTGACGATGACAACTTACTCTTTGAACTTTTTTTGTGGGTAGCTTAAGTTAGCAATGATATTTAGAATGCTTTTGCTTGATCCATGTGATTGGACAAGTTGAA
This sequence comes from Solanum lycopersicum, assembly GCF_036512215.1. Lineage (NCBI taxonomy): Eukaryota > Viridiplantae > Streptophyta > Magnoliopsida > Solanales > Solanaceae > Solanum > Solanum lycopersicum. The sequence goes on along the minus strand of NC_090810.1, from coordinate 47,699,586 downwards.
TATCTAAGGATGTGTGCGATACAGGGAAACATGCTTTTCAATTTTTCATGTTTGGTTGGTAAAATATTTTTCTAAGAAATAATTTCATTAAAAAGAGGAAAATGACTTTCCTAATGAAAGTAGGAAAATAAATTTCACTTTGAATGTAATTTTTTAAATTGAGCGAGATCACACCATTCTTGTTAATGAATTTCGAATATAAACCTAAAGAATAGTTGATAAAGAAGAATTGAAGAAGTAATTAACATGTTTATAAAGGTGATTTAAATTTATAATTATAAATGAAATGATAAATTCAACATTTACAAAATTAATTTAAAGACGATCTTGGAGATAGAATTCAAAGAAATTATTAAAATGCAATCATGAAGCTGGGGGGAGAAGTCGAAGCATCCTTTTTTCCATTGTCGATTTTGTTGTCTCTCCCTTTTCTCTTACAACCAATATTTTTTTTGTTTATTTTGATGCTTGAATCTGCTTTTTCCATGTGATGCATATTTGAATCTTCTTCAGTTGGAAGATTTCAATTAAATTCAACTGGTGATAATCTGTCAGTACACTGTAAAATGTAAGGAAATAAAAATAAATTTAATAATTTATTTTATTTGTCTATTATCTAATAATCAAAAGTAAAGAAAAGACAAATCATTTGAAAATACAACAAACTTATAAAAAATATTTGATTTAACAAAGTAAGATGGACGTAAGGTTTATGCGAGTTACCTTATAGAGGTTATCAATAGAACGAAATTTTATACTTCTTGGTATTACTTTTGTGACACGATATTTTTCATCATTTTCATCTCTTAGAAGTTTTGAGCCACAGTTGATAATGTCATGTAAAAGAGCTTCACATGTATCTTGTTAAGATCTGGCTCACCTGAAAAATATATGTGTGATTACACGATATACGTGAAATAAATTATAAGTTCACAAATTGGGACTAGAGTTTCAATTTAATGACTGTATTTCAGGATACCACTATATTCTGTGCTATTTCAATCTAAGAATTCGATTACCTTGCACTCATTGATTCAAAATTTAGGATCCATTTCTACTTTTGAATAAAAAAGGTAAAATAATTAAAATAATTTTAGTTTGTAAGAGATAAAATTTCTTAAGTACCATCGATATTTTGTTACCCGGGTAGCTCCTCAAGAAAATCTTTTTGATCAATTTTTATGTTGCTTGCATTAGGTTCTTTGAATATCATATTTTCTACCATTTGTAAAGCCACTTTATTTCTTTATTAACTTTTGGAGAGAATAAAATGTTATGGAGTAAAATGAACGTGTTTAATGAAAAACACATGTAAATAGATATAAGTGATGATCAATTACCTCACAAGTGTCAACCAAAGAATTGATATTTGCTTCTTGTTGTTGTTGGCTTGATTACTCCTTCTCTAGAAAATCGTTTTGATAATTTCTTATGTTGATTACATTGGGTTCTTCAAATATTTCATTTTCTACCACCTGTAAATTCATCCACTATTTTCTTTTATAAATGCTTTGAGATATAAAAATATACCATGGAGTACAATGAGCCTTTTTAATGAAACTCATGTAAATATACATAAGTGATGAACACCTACCTCGCAAGTGTCAAACAGAGAAATGATACTTTCTTGTTGTTGTTGTTGGTCCAATATCTCCTTCCGGAAAGATTTTTTTTATCCTTTCTTATGTTGCTTCAGTTGAGTTCTTCAAATATCTCATTTTCTTTTTTATACTATGAGCATCTTAATGAAAAACTCATGTAAAAAGGCATAAGTAATACTCAATTACCTCGCTAGTCTCAATTAGAGAATTGATATTTTCTTGTTGTTGCTGGTCTGATAGTTCCTCCTAAAGAGAATTATTGTCTTGAACGAAAAAGTGTTGATGTTAGAGGCAGAATATGCATCCAAACACGACACTGCCCAATAAGAAACAGAACTCGTTCGTAAGGAGAAGGAAGACTTGCATGGTGAAAATATTCTTCTATGTCGGGCGTTACAAGGAACAATTGGACACATAAGGATGAAGGTTCCAGAACCTAAGGCTTACAATGGTGTGAGAAGTGCCAAGGAATTGGAGAAATTTCTTTGGGATATCGAAAATTACTTCAAGGTAGCAAAGATTCAAGATGCTTAAAAGGTGTAAGTCACAACAATATATTTTCGTGATGATGCCAAGGTTTGGTGGAGAACAAGGGTTAGTGAAGTAGAAGGTTCGAATTTGCCATAGATTGAAAAGTGGGAAATGTTAAAGAAAGAATTGAAAACTCAATTTCTTCCAAGCAATTCGTCTTGGTTGGCAAGAGATGGACTGTGATGTTTGAAACAAGGCAGCACAGTATCAAGGAATTTTCGTCCTTGATGTTTAACATAGGCAACATGATCTAAGAAGACAAGTTGCACTATTTTATAAGCGGGTTGAAAGGATGGGCAAAAAGAGAGTTAAGGAAACCGAATATTCAAACTCTCAATTATGCCATATAGGTACAAGATAAATTGGTTGACTTTGATGAGAGTACGACCCTAGGGATTCTTTGCACTTCAAGCAAAAAGAAAAGGGGAAGGAGTGAAAGAAAAATGGGAAGGTCCAAGCTGCCGAAAAGGAAGATGAAGGTGGGAAAACTAGACAAGGGGAGTCTTCTTTTCCAAAACAGAAGGGAAAGTTTGGAGGATGATTTACTTGTGGTGGACCACATTTGAAAAGTGAAAAAATGAAAGTAAATGCCATACTTGCTGCCGAATCGGCAAAGGAAAAGAACAACGGGGCAGAAACGTCAAAAGTGAATTCTTTTGCGTTGGTTGAAGATGAAAATGATATACAAGATATGATCCTTGTCCGGAATCCAAATAGATTCAGATGAGGTATGTCCTCGACAAGGACTTTGAGTTTTATTAGGTGGGGGAAGTTTGTAAGGATCCTGACCAAATGACTTGACATAGACACGGGCGTGACAAAGGGTTAGCATGAATGACTTAATTGTGTCAAACAACGCTGAAAAATCAGTTTCAAGACATGAAATGGATATTGGCAAAGCATCAAGCCATGACATGGCTTGGACGCTGACCAACATTTAGTTGTGGGCAAATTTGCATGCGAAAATCACATGGTCTGGTCAAATACAGGAAAATTGATCTAAGATAAATTGAGGCATTTTAAATTATGAATGAAACACATAAACAAAACAAGAACTGACACGAGTGGATCAAAAGTTAACATTGCAAAAGCAAGACAACGGCAAACAGCGACAAAGCGTCAGTGGTGCGCAGGTATAAAAAATGTGTTGATGGATTCAGGTTGACTTTGATGAAGAAATGACTATAAAATGTTTCAAAATTATATTAGATCAAAAGATATTTAAGGAAAACGCTGCAAAGAAACAAAATCCAGTCAACAAGCTCACATGCCAACCAAATGCTGCGATTACCTTTTTGTAACCACTTGTGTCCAGATTCGTTGTATCCCTTGTATGAATTTTGAATTCGAATATTGAGTGTTTATTATCAGTTGAGGATGTCAACTGAATTATATTTTAGTGGGATAAGCATTTGACAAGTGTTAGACATGTGTCACAACACTATACTATGCAAATACAAGGCTGCCACATATTTTATAAATGGACATCGTAGTTGGAAAAGGAAGGAGGATAGAATTGTTATCCTAAGGTGAAAGAGGGAAGATTAAGTCTAGAATTTCACCAAGACACTTAGAATAAAATGTGAGAGTTTTAAGAAGTGTCTAAGGCAACAAGAAACTTCTGATTGTGCCTTAAGTCGAAGTCAAACTGGAAGTTGGACAAAATTGTTGTTCAACACGTGTGTCCTTTGTATTATTTAGATTATAAAAATAAAGGTTGGGTTTGCCCGTATGTTTATGTGTTGATTTCCTGTTGAATTATGAAAAATAATTTAAGGCATAAAAGAAGAAAAATGTCCTCGAACATTAGGCAGAATAGGCTGCGAAAGGGGCTGAGTTGAGTGAGACTTGAGTTCCATTAGGTTGAGTTAACTTCTTGCACGAAATAAAGGTGCAGTAGTTTGCCCGCCTAATAGACAACATAAATATCTGAGCCATTAAAGTAGCATCATAACTACCTGCAACATCTTGATATTAGTGATATAATATAAACCATCCACCCTGGGAACAAGGAAACTACGGTCATAAAGTTCTTTTCTGACCGTCTGGACCACATAAGAGAAACTAAGCTTATGTTGATTAAGATGATCATTGAAACCAAATGGAACAACTTTATATAACTACTTTCTCCTTGCTCTTAAACATTTTGAAAAATTAGTCCAATGATGCCATCCTCTCAAAAGGTTGTGACGAAAAATATGTCCAATTGACTTTTTCCCAGACATCCAATACCTATATCCTTTAGCAAATGGTCTCTTCCAGACTATTGTGACCTCTTGTCTACTCAGATCCAATCATCCCTGAAGTCGTCGCATAAGAAGTTTTTACATACTAAACTAGTTAGTTGCACATCCATAAACTTTCACTTTATTCTGAGGTATTTCACTTCCAAATGAACTGTCATTCACTAACACGAGCCATCAATGTAAACTCTCAATCTTAGACTGAAAATTGTCCCTTCTTGTTCCATAGTTAAATAAAAAGGATGGTAATCTCGAAAAGTGATTTTTGTGCATATAGTAGTGCCTAGTATCTTTTCTAGTCAAAAACCAAGATAACAACCACCGATACCCGGAGATAGTCATATGTATAAACTGAAACCTTCAAAAATTGTGAAGAACACACCCTATGTAAAACTGTGAAAATATCATTAATTTGAAATTAAATTAAGTTGGATTTAACTCTCATATGATTAAACATAAGAGACTTGTGCCATCCCACTTTACCATTCAATGAATAAGCGAATAAAAATGCAGTAAGCATAGAACCAGTATGGTGAAGTGGAAGTAATTTAGAGATATTGACTAGTAATTGGATGAATTATAGGTAACTTGAACAACTGTGGTCTGTGCAAGAACTTTCTCATTTTTTGTTCTGATCAGCAAAAAAGAAATCTAAAGAAAAATGCAGAATTATATTCCTCAAGCCCATGCCTCACTTGTAGATGTACAAGGCATCATGATATCCAAACACACGCCCACATATTCTCCTATGTAGATAAACATCGTCAATGTGTTACACATTCTGACACTTTCTTTACAATTATCAACATTTTATATGGCTCAAAATCAACAACATAAATTTCCAAATCTCTCCTGTTAATGATTTGAAAGTTTCTACCATCAACATCAATCAACAAAAAGAAGAGGTATGTTGAAGCCCGAAACACCAAATTTATAAATAATTGATAAATAAATAAATAAATAAGTTGATGATTGAACCAATCATAACAATGTCAAATAAGGAAAGCTTCAATTACAATCAAAGATATCTTTTTAAATTTAAATGAAAATCACCTACAACATTCAATAACTATGGCTAAATGTCAATACATATGAACTTCCTTTTAACAACTATTGTATTTTGAAATAACTTAAGATAAAACTTATCTAGCAACACTTTTACTCAATTTTTTTCTGAAAAACCAATATTGCATAGTTTTATATTAACTCCCATGTAGAACATGGGTAAAATACTAGCGATATTACAAGACGTATGCTAACTTCTCTATTTCTTTTCAAATCATACTAATCACAATGGAGGTAGTGCTGCACCTTAACCACCTAGCACTCATGTTGCTCTGAATCTTCAAGAATGTCAACCGGTCTGTGTTGGATCCTCCAAAAGTAGTGTATTTTTGAGGATCAAACACCTGTGCCACAACATTTTTGGAGAGACTGAGAAACATAGCCTAGGTCAAGTTATTGTTTCCTACAGAGATCTGTCACATGAATAATAAGAAATGGCAAGTGAGTACAATTTCCACCAATGAAATGATCCATTAGAAGTTAAGCAACAATAAAATTCATAGTCATGTGCATGGCTGGCTTTATTAGGAGTGATGTACTTCCAAAATTTGTAGGACCAATAAAAATTGCCAAATAGTTGGTTTCCTCAAATGATGTTCCTTCCACGATTTCCCGTTTCAGTTAGTCCATGGTCACTTACTACCAAATAAAGATGTGTGCCACATATACAAGACAAGGGATTATTACAGTCAAAATATTGAAATATTTGTTTGTTTAGTAATCAAAAGATATTATCACATACTTTTTTGAGCCTCAGCCATATAGGGGAAAAGTAATTCAAGCAAACTATGGAGAGGAGAACAAGTGGATGATAAAGGAGGTCCTTACACCATATGGGGTAAGACTATGGAAGTCCATCAGAATCTTGTGGGCTCTCTTGAAGATCAATACAACAATCAGGGTAGGAAATTAAGACATCATTTGGGAGAATAAATGGTGAGGCAATGTTAGTTTGAAAAGTATAAGAGATGCATGATTTGGTAGTGAATGAACAACCGAGTGTAGATGCGGTTTGGGTACAACATGGATGGATTTTCCAGTTTTGAAGGATTTTAAATGATTGAAGAATAGAGACTGTGATTAATATTTTTGGAAGCCTGGAAGTTTTAACAAGAACAAGGGATGAACATGATATATTATGGTGGAACATAAATAACAAAGGCACATTCGAGGAAAACTCTACATATAAGTTACTAAATCAAGATGGACAACAACCTTCTCTTTGTCCTTGGAAGCAGATTTGGAAAACTAAAATCCCTTTCAAGGTGTTATGTTTCACTTAGATTATGGAAAGAGAAGAAGTATTTAACACATGAAAGTCTCAAGAAAAGGAAGTTCTCCATGTGTTCTAGATGCTATTTATGTGAGGAAGAGGTTAAGACATTCAATTATTTGTTTCTCCAGTTCAGAATAATGTCCAAGCTTTGTAGGATTTTCATTAGGATCGGGGTGGGTGGGGGTGGGTGGGTGGGTTTTCTTGGGCTATGCCTAACATAATAACACATATTTTATACAATTGGAGAGAAGTAGGGGTGGGAGCTGCAAATAGAGATTAGATGGAGGATTCTCGCAACATGTATTTGTTGGATTATTTGGAAAGAAAGAAATGCTAGATGTTTTTGAGATCAAGAGTTGTGATCTTCAAAAGATCAAACTAAATTGTATCAAGATTTTTTTGCTTCTGGTCCAAGTAGATGTATTTAGAGGAAACTGAATCCGTTATAGATATCCTAGGTTCATGTTAGATTCAGATATAGTTTTGTTACATTTTTTGACAATTGTAAATATGGTTTAGTGCTACCCATGCACTGGTTCAATGAATATACACAAATGTTACCTTCTCAAGAAAAAGATATCATCACAAACTTTAGGAATGTGTGCCACAGACACTTTCTCCACTGTGCAACAACAATATAACGTAATGTGTTGGCATAGCACCATATTCAGATGTTAAACATATCCTTTTGATAAGATAAAGAATGAACCCGATATTGGATTGAGAATCATATCCAGATGTTAAGATTATTAAAAATAAGAAATAATACTTCAAATTTAACCAAGATATAGGTCAATATTGTCAAAGGTCATTTGGAGATGCTTAAACCCCAAAGCTACGTGAAGCTCAAGATGGTTCTTTGCATCATGTAGGCAGAAAGCATCAACATGTTACGGAATGACTCAATGTGCATGGGCTCTACTTTGGAGAGAGCACCAATGAACAATTAAAGACATATATCAATTGTTGTGGAAATATGTGAATTTATTACTTAGTAAGAAAAAGAATTAAAAAATTCAAATAGAAGAAAACTAGTCAGAAACCCTGAAGTACATGCTTTGACTGTATTGTAGCTTCTAGATCAAAATTCTATATCAATTTTGAGCTTAATTTACATGTTTTATTTTTACTTCTATATTTCACTTAATTGTAGTTTTTCCAATTACTTTGCTCATATGATTTTTTGTGCATATATTATGTATAAATTACATTTAAGTATTTTTAAAAGTAAAATAGTAAAAGAGAAGTACTATCGTAGTTAACGGTAACAATGGTTTCATCACTTGTTAGTTGTTACTACTTCATATCTATAACAGGGAAATGCTTCTAAGTCTAGAATATCATGTATAACTGCTAGCTTATAAACTAAGCTACACAACTATTGGAGAAATATATAAGCACAAACCAAGAGTGTCAGTCCTTGATTATAATTGTTGGTAGGTAAAGAATTTAGATTGATCCTCTTGATCACTTCATCCATCTCTCCGAGTTTCGGGGGCCATCAACATACTGTAACCACCCCAAGAAATGTATTATCACCTTTTTTTATTCAGAGAATTAATGCAAACTTCATATTAACATGGCAACACCTACTGCGACCACCAAGATGATCCAATCCAAGATAATGAAAAATCTAAAATAGTGCAAGTTTGAGTTAAATAAAGTAGAGACGAACAAAAAAGTAACTCCACAAAAAGAAACGGATGAACCATCAGCAACATGTTCATGAATCCCACAAGGTGCACCATTTACATTATCAAATTGACCAACGTAAACCATATTTAGAAGGAAAATTATTTAGATGTTTAATAGAGAGGGGGAGGAGATACTTCAGTTATTTTGAAATGAAATTCCCAACACAATATGCAAGATAGATTTTCACGTATTTAGGAAATAAATTGTAAATTGTACTAGAACATCCAGTGTATCTGGTACTTCAATAATGCTTTCCACATTGTAGGAAATAATTGTTCTCAAAAAAGGAAGGTGTTTAATAAGTTCACAATTGTTAGTTGGAATTTGAAACATCAACCAGGCATGCTAACAAAACTGACAATAGAACACAAACATAGTTCTTCAATGGAAGGATGACTTTACATGTATGACCATAGAAAATAATACTTAAGAAATTAGGTTGTAATTTGTCCTCTCAAAGCAGCAGAGTCTCGAACATCCTATATGAAGATTCAATATCTACTGTAGAAGGAAAATATGTTTACTTCAACATCTGATTTATGGTAAAAATAGTGTGTCAGTATTGGCAAAATCACTATGTCCTCACTAAACCAAGAAAATGAAAACAATGTTTTAGAATGTGAGACATACCTTATCAACGAAGCCTTAACACTTTGGTCAAAAGCAAAATATGAAATGAAGAGTATTTCACATACATTGCAAATTGACAATTCATGATGACTTTAAGACTGACAAAGTGAAGCGAGTTCAACGAGGTGTGCTCCACTCACTCACTTCTATCGAACTTTCTATCTCAAGGCAAACCCTTGGAAAGAGGAGCATTCTTGCTCTGCTTGGGGCAATTGATCTGGATCTTTTTTCCATTAGTAACCAAGATATTGATTAACTCAATTCCTTGAAGGAACAACTTTCCGTATAAGCTAAAACATAATTTGCTAGAGATGGGCATTTTCTGCATCACATGTCAAAGTAAATTAACCTTGATGAACTACAGATATCAATAATGATAGGATGATGATGAAACCTAGACAAAAGTAAACAATTATGCTGATGATGATGATTTGGGTTCAAGTACAATAATTACAGCTACATTATAAGTCAGAGAGACAACAGTAGCTACTTTCCTTCTGGTTGCTGCCACAAGGTATGCTCCTTTAGTTCTATCATTTTGAGAAACTATTGTTCTCTTTGTTTTTTAACAATTGATTTAAATAGTTTTAGTTAAATGTTTTAACAAAAAACAAACAAACAAACAGAAGGAGGGGTGGGGGAAGATTACCAAATGACTAAAGAGTCCAGTCAGCGCGACTAAGTTCATCAACAAAATGTCGAGACACATTTTGATCTACTTGGACAGTGTCTTTTACCTGCGGGATGAATTCCATAAGCAGCTAAAAAATTCTAATTTTCAACAACGATAACTATCAAAGCAAGTAAATTGTACACCTTAAGAAACATTCTGACCTTCGACCTAGATGTAGATTACACCGCCACACCCAAAATATTTGATCCAACAAATAATGGAAAGGATGGTATTTCACTAGCATGGCTCAATACACTTTCTATATATTTGCAAATCAAGAAATTAAAGAGAATTAAAAATCATGGAATGCTCTATTCTATTACTTTCTGGAAATGCAAAAGAAAACTTTTGTAAGTTCAAACTCACATCAGTTGCTATATGATAAAATAACAACACAAAAATGTAATGTTATGGTTGTATTCTTACGTCCACAAACTTATGTCAAATAATGATGTTCATATGAAGTGTAAGGTGGCTGAATTGAGTGAGAAATTCTTGGTTAAATGAATCCATCAAAATTCACCTAAAACATTCTAAATGAACCATGAAATTTCCCTAAGAACTAACATGTAATGTGTTGAAAAAGATGCTGAAAAACTACAACATTTCCAGCCACAAGTTGATGGATTTCGGTCACATTAAAGTAGTTCAAAATGTTGTGAAAGATGAATTAAAATAAGTGAGGTCATGGAGGAACCTGTGACCTCACCATATTAAAAACCATGAAAATAAGTGAGTTAAAAATAATGTGGTGAGGGGGACTCGAACAATGATGTTTTCTGGAAAATGGAATTATGAAAATAAGAAATGAGAGGAGTGGGATTCAAACCCACAACCTCTAGGTCAGACTAAGGAATAAATGTTGAGGTGTGTGAGAATCCAATCCACGACCTCTAGGCGGAAAAAGGGAATTTAAAAAAAATAATAAAGTGAGGCTGTGGGGATTCGATCCCATACCCTTACGATTAACTTTAAAAAACAAGAACAAAAGAAAATAAATCAATGAGGCTATGGGGAATCGATACCACAACCCCGTCGGTCCTAAGACAAGCGAATCAGAAAGAAAGAAAAAATTTAAGAAAGAAAAAAAGAAGAGATGAAGATGTTGGGGCTCGATCTAGGGTCCCAAGTAGTGTGGATCGAAAACAAAATAAAAAGGAAAATGTAAGTGTTGTCCAAGGGATTTGAAATTGGGTTCCCATGCCCAAATTCCATATTGATACATAAGTCATACATGAATAAATGTTCAAGAATACTGCTGCATACATAGATCGTAACTGAGATCTTGGCATACATACACGATGCATAAGTCTTGTATCACATAATCTTAGGAAGGTATCAATCACTTAAACGAACTATGAATGGAGCCTCATGGCTTGTATGTATGGACCCATAAGTCTAGCATACACTTAGAAGTAAGTGAACCTAAGATGTATGTAATGAAATGATGAAATGAACAATGAATTGATGAAATCCTAGAAGGGTTAAGTAAGAGTGTGAAACATACTAAATGGCCAAATGCATTGGCATATGGTGAAATGAACAATGAAATGATAAAACCCTAGAAGGGTAGTAAGAGTGTGAAACACACTAAATCGCCAAGTGCATTGGCATATGATGAAATGAACAATGAAATGATGATACCCTAGAAGGGTTAAGTAAGAGTGTGAAACACAGTAAATGGCCAAGAGCATTGGCATATAATGAAATGAATATTCACGTAATAAGGGATGGGTAACTATGAAGAGCAAATGTGCTATTGTTAATGAATGTGGTAACAATATGATAAGAGGCTAATGTAAAGGATGAGAGCAATCTCAAATGAGCCTAAGTGAATGTTACCAAAATGTACTCACCTATGAGGTTGTAAAGTTAATGAAGAGACCAGTCTCTATGAACACTCTAATGAAAGTATTGAGAATAATACACTTAATACTAATGATGAGATGAGAAATCATCTATTGAGCTATGATGTCCTCATACTAGAAGCTAGCTTGCATGACGTATGAGTTGAATGTAATGGAACTTTATAATGATCACCAATAGAATAGCTATGAGAGGTGATGCCTTCTTTTGGGAAGGACGGAGGTTCACGTAACTCTCGTGAGATGAGACTGTTCGGCATGTCGGGTATGAGTCTCCTTATATCTACTAGTCTTCGAACCTATACTGCCAATATATGGATCAGGTGGGGTTTAATTCCCATGTACACTAGCATGTCTTGGATCACTTTGGCCGGTGATTCGACCTCTTTTCGGTGTGGGGGAGACACTGGATTTCATGATGCTCACATGATCTATGACGGTTAAAGTTGAAGTTTCCCATGAATGAATGATGACAACCTCAAATGATGTACACAATCAACTGAATGATACCAAAGGTGTCAGGATAAGATAATAAAGATGTGATCTAGCCCTAAGTAATCACACTAGGTCATTCTTGATCATTGCACAGTGAACCCGATGAAAGTCTTAAACTAGATCCTAGGTATAGCTGGTGTTCGCACTAGCCTATGAACGAAATAAAATGAAGTATGTATGAATGAATGAAGCAGACTTTGTGTTTGCTAAATAAGGCTCCCTAGTTGAGGTCCCATATGTTGAACTCTCATTTTGGAAAGTCTTAATATCAAGTCCATGATTCCAAGATCTCATGGCATATGCATGAATCATAGGAAAGATGTTATGTGCTATATGCAAAACGATATGTGCTATATGTAAGATGTTATGTGCTATATGCAAAACGATATGTGCTATGTGTAAGATGTTATGTGTTGTGTTCAGTATGATAAGTATGATGATGCATGTCACTCTCATAGCATGACTTTCCTAATCCAAATTTGGAAAGCTCACTAACTTTCTTAATCCCATTTTTGCAAGTCCACTGACTTGACTTTCCATAATCATGTTGTTTGGAAAGAGATGTTCTTACTCATGCATGTTCTTAGTGAGTGCTTGCATATACCCATACTTAGTACAAGTGTGTACTAATTCCATACAATTCTACAATTTTAGTTTTACGCACAGGTGGACGCTAAAGCTTACAGGTTGACGTTGCAGCTATCCGGACATGGAGCTTTCATCCGGACTTGGTAGGCCCTCATGCTTTCGAGGATGTCTACCGTTATTATCTTGATTAGATGTAGGATATATCTAGTGGAGATTTTTCCTCTAGTTTTTCTTTCCACTTTTGTTCAGACTTTGTATTGATGCCTTTTTAACAAAAATACGTGTAGTAAAATTATGATCTGATTCTTTCATTTGATTATCTCTTTATTAGATGGTTGATTTGTGAACTCCTATGATGTTAGGTAGTATGTATAAATGTATGTTAAGAAACAAAAAGTTTCAAATTTTCCGCTAAATTTAACCTAGATGATGTAAGAATGACGTATGTAGGCTTGTTTGCGACCTCCGAGAGGTCAACGCCTCCGGTCTCGTCTGGGGTCTAGATTCCGGCCGTGACATGTTACCACCTTGTAGATGCATATATCAAGACCAAATAATATTTAAATATTCCATGTGTAGGGTTATTATGTCCACATATATCATCCTCTATCCTTTCCAGCATTGCAGGGGATTCCACCCCAACCTTAGCCACTGATGGTTTGATAACCAAATTTTCTTGTGAAAATTTTGATTCTTCAACGTATGCCCATGTGAATTCTCAATTACTCTGCACATCATATTATAATCGGAATTACCCAATTGGTCATGCCAAATGATAGAATGACTAGAACCAGCAAACCTTTTGTTTACTAGGAGATATGATTCAACTGTACCAATATTTGTATGATACAACCAAGAAGAAAGTGTTGGCATTTTTTCATGCATAGTTTTCTTATCCGTACTTATAGTAGTAATTTAAAGGTATTCCACTTTCCTTCATTCGCGGTCTCAACATGATAGTCATTTTTGCGAATAATCTTGAAATTCACCAACTTTCTATGAGACTTACTACAATACAATGCATTGTAAATTACAATTAATGTTCTTCCAGGTACTAATAAGGCCGATCTTTCATATCCCTCAATAAATTTTGTACTAGCGGATATTGTATTAACATATATATGCCTTTTTCATTACCAAATGAGAGAAATATTTCTTTTCTCTAAGTATCATATGAGTTGTGGCACTGTCCAGAAGACACATATCTCCACTACTCATCTTGGATCCAACTGAAGACTGGGAAATTTTATTTATCTTCATAAGAATAAAAATACATAATAAAAAGTATGAAATTTAAATCTTAAGTGCATAAACATCAATTAAGACATTAAAAATACATAAAAACATTATTTATTTGCAAGACAAATTATGAATCTCAGTTTCGATCCCCAAAGAAGTCCGCATCTTCTAGATGAGTAATATCATCAAGCCCATCAAAAACATCATCTTTCAATTCTATGTTTGCCTCAACATTCTTATCATATTTTTGAGAACAACTTGCATGAACATCACTTTTAGAGTCAAAATGTGACTATACCCGAGCATTAGAAGAAGGGATACCTTCTTTATTTCCTTTCCTTTTAAAGAAAACATGCTCAGGTGCTCGACATTCATTTTTTCAATGATCTTTAATGTCACAATGATGACAGTGATCACCCTTTCCTTTAGAAGGATTATTTTAAGAACGTATATTGTTCTCCCTTTTTTATGACCACCACCTAGACGATTATTATATCGTCTTCTGCCTTTGCCACACCCACACACAATGTTGTGACCCCAATTATTTTATCTTATTTCAGACTGACCATGTACTTCAACCACGTGTGCCTCCGGTAATGGAGCACTTCTAGCAGGACGACCTTCATAATTTTTCATTGAAAGGTAATTTTGCTTCTTAGCCACCAGAAGGCATGAAATCAGCTCATAGTATTTCTGAAACCCTTTTCATGATATTGTTGTTGTAATATCATAATAGAGGCATGAAAAGTAGTATCTTTTCTAACATGTCCTCATCTTTTAGTATTTTCCCACATAATTTGAATTGGGAAGTTATTTTAAATACAATATAATTATACTCAATTTACACTTTTATAATCTTGAAACAAGTGCATCCACTCATAACGAGCCCTTGGCAATACTGTTGCCTTGAAGTGGTCATACCTCTTTTTCAAACCTATCCACAATTCAAGTGGATCGTTCACACTTATGTATGAAACATTCAGGCTTTCATCAAGATGATGACAATGAAAAATCATAGATTTCGCTTTATATTGACTTGATGCCTTATTTCCTTCGACTATAGAATCACCAAGACACGCGGTAAGGTGAATTTCAACATCAAGTATCCATGGAAAATAATTTTTCCCAGAAATGTCAAGTTCCACAAATTCAAGCTTTGACAAATTCGACATGATGAAAACTATCATAAAATAGTTGAGTTAATAACATAATTTTGATTTCTTTATAATAAAAGATAAATTTATGTTTCAAATTATTAAGAATTAGTATAAAGTATATTATATGCATGAACATGAAATGTTGCGAAAACATGTAAGCTCATAAAGTATGAAATGGTAGATTTAATATATGTTCCAATTATTTTTTGATATATACATATTTCTAGTTTCGATAGTTATTAACGTCAAACTTTTGTAAGTTTTTCATGTCAAATTTAATATAATACTGTTGCCTTTATGACACATAAATATTTATCATAAATTTATGACAAGAAAATATTTATAAGTCCTTTGAATATGATGCTATTTCTTAGTATAAAATTCAGAGTTATACATTAGTATCATAAATAACATAACAATAATAACTTGAAACATATTGATTATTATGCCATGTAAAATATTATAATAATACCTAAAGCAAGTTATATATGCTGCAATAAAAATACAGATCAAGGATATATATAAATCCTATTAGAGATGTTATAAACACACAAATATATACCTGACTCTAAAAGAAAGTTGATTAAAATTTGGGAATTAATTTTGAATTAAGTACGTCTTAGCTGGTTGGAGACTCATGCTGAAAAAAAATGTTGTAAAACGAGAGAAAAATACAAGAATACACAAACAATAAAGAGTGACAAATGGTGATGCAAAGTAAAGAGTGGAGAATATTATTTAATCCCTTCAAGTGTGTATTTATTAAGGGTGAAGAAGACCCTTTTATAATAGGTAGAAATAATCCGTTTACTACCTCAAACCAAAATATGGTAGTAATCCTCGATTCTTGCTTTAAATTAGTACATGCATTACATTAGGTTGATAAAAAGAAACATCCTCATTAAATGGATTTGTTACACTTCACTATTTCTCACTTATATGATTATTAAAATTTACTAGTAAAATAGAAAATTTATTTATTTGTTAATCAGTAGTGCAATTTGCCAATATATTTCTTAATTTTGAATTTTAATATGAAAAAATAGTTAATAAGGAAAAATAGTCAGAAATAACTTCATTGATGATATTTTAAATATATTTGTAATGTGGAGCAATTTAATAAACTATATCGTTTTATGCATTTATCATTATATTTATTGTATTTTAACTTTAAAATCAATAATTAATAAGTGTTTATCATCCTTCGGTTACGAATATATTGAGAAATATTTTTTTCTTTTTGATTTGAAATTTTTTTATGTTATCTAAATAAATAATAAATAATGGTTACATACATAAAAATTTATGACGGTTAAAATATTTGTATTAGGAAAAAGAATGTATAAGAAAAAGGGCATTTCTTTACCAAAAAAAAAATAATAGGACATTTTTGGAACAAGCATTATAAAAATTTTCCATATAATTTATCATAGTTAGGTAATTTAATTAAGTAAAATACATCTACACCTTTGTTTACTTTTGATTATCAATTGTTTCAAAAATATTTTTTTCACTGTTACATGTTGTTTTAACATATGAAGAAAACTAATTATATTTTCTATGTCCTATCCTTATTATTAATTGCTTATTACTCAAATCATTTTTAGACCCAAATATGATAAGTAAAAATGAACCGAGACAATATCTATATATGTCTATATCATTTTAAAGCATAAATATCCTTAAAAGTACCAAATAACTCATAATATATATATATATATATATATATATATATATATATATATATATATATATATATATATATATATATATATATATATATATATATATATATATAATCATCAATTAATGTTGCACACGTGCAAACCAAGTTTCACTTAACTAGTTCTTGTAAAATAATGAAGAACATTTGAAATGTTGATTAAATCTTTGTCTTTCATTAAACGACTTTACAATAGACAACTATTATTTACTACTTTTCTTTAATAATTGTCATTTAATTATTATCTTAATATTAAAAGTTTGAAATTAATTGAAGACATATGCCATTCTTATTAATTAAATAATACAAAATTTATTTTAACATAAAGTTTGCTAACATATATCTTATTGTATCGATCTATGACCCTAAACTGTTGAACTTATTTCAATGCCTTCATATATACCGATTTTTGTCAGATAAAAATAACACAACTACAAGAAAACAAGATATATACAAGAATATATCTACCACATATTATGACTTAATTGATACCTATGCAATTAAAATTCTAAATAATTTCTCTATGCAGGAACTTTACTGAGAAAAATACACAAATTAATTTCTAATAATTTAACCTCATGAAGCATATAGAAAACTCAAACTAAAGACACATCTACATGAGCAACACAAATAACAAAAGATAATTTTCTCATTTAAACAAGAATTCAACTAGAACATGCATAACATAAGGATACCATGGAACTACTAGAAGTTCTTGGTCTCAAGCTTGAATAGGAACAGAAGAAAAGAGACTAGGATATCAACACTCTCAACAAACTTACTACTAAACATGCCATCACCCACTTAGGAGAAAACCCCAACTAAGGCTATCATAAAAAACAACGTAGGAACCTCAATATGATATTATCATTATACAGAACTGTTACTTATGGGTACCTTCATCCGTATTAGCTCCCATGTCCTCTTTTGATTGAATCACATAGAAACAGTTTCTCTTTGGACATTAGGATTCGGGCTATCAAGAGCAGCTTGTTTGGACTCTCTCCTTTTTTCCAAAAGTGTTGGACAATATCTCATCTTATGATCCTTCTTTTCATACCCAAAGCACCCATCCGTTCTTCCAAGGAACCTATCCAAATGTTTCTTCCCACACTTACCGTAAATAGACCTTTCAAATGAAGAACCACCTCCATTCACTCCTTGAGGTTTAGGGTTAGACACCCTATCATTGTTGACCATAGGCGAATATTGGTTCTAGTACCTTTTTTGGACCTTGGATGACTTTGTTCATTGGGTTTAGCTCTTTTTGCCTCCCTATTCATTTTCCTAAGTTTTGTCTCTTTTCTTTTTGATTGTATATCTTGAGCCTTGAGATATCCATATAATGATTGATCATTGCCGTACAATATTCTTCTTCAACCGAACCGTACACCCCATTACAAACTTGTTCATCCTAGCCCTAGATTTTGTCACTAAGGTTCCAACATACTTGGATAGTTGAGAGAACTTTAGAGAGTACTCCTTTTCACTTATACCCCCTTGACTGAGGTTCATGAATTCCACTTACTTTTGCTTCATCAACTCTAAGGGGGAAAACCTATCAAGAAAGGACGTCTTAAACAATCCCAAACAACGCGACCCGTGGTAGGCGTCTAGTTCCACATTTTCTCATAGAGATATTCCCGTGGAATCCACCACTTTAAATACTTCATCTATAAATCCTTAGGGGGTCTTCATCCAATTTAGAGCGATGGAAGGTAAGGGGATTCATCCTTGTGAAATCCCTAATTCTTGAAGCGGGTGTACTTGCATTGGGTTTTACCCGGGGTCTAACTTCTAGGTTTGCTTGGGTCATTAAGGCTTGAGCTTAAGTGGTGATGGCTTGAGTTTGAACCGTCATAAGTTGGATCAATGTTTGGAAGGACACCTTTATCTCCACATTAGACATGATCCATTTATCATTAGGAGCTTGAGGGTTTTGAGGAGTTTGAGGGAGAACTTTCTCATTCACATTCTCCTCTTGTGCCCTTCTTGAATTGTCCCTTCTTCTATTCATATCCTATAAATACAAGAGAAGTGTTAGGAAAAGGAAAATGAGAGAACTACACTGTAAGGAACAATTTCAAGAATATGAAAGAAGTCTAACTTTCTATCTTCCTAAAATCTCTCGCTTATAGATATGTAGTGACTTTTAGCGATGAACAAGACCCTACTAGACGTGGCTTCTGAGACATCCCCAAAAGCTTGTTCTCTGATACCATATTTTTCATGAATCGAGACTATACCCCAAAGCGACATGGCATACTCTACCCCGAAATGGATATTATACAAGCCTCATAGCATCCATACATCACATACGTGAATAAAATAATACGGAATTAAAATTTTTTGTTCAAAAACCATATAATCATAATACATTCAATTAAATGCAAGTAGAGTTCTAACGTCTCATATGGACAACTTAGAGAAAACTTTAAACAGTATAGGGTCATGGCCCTTTACAATTAAAGTCTTAAAAATAGTCCTAAAACATAAAAGAAATAGAAATATTTAATGTTTGTGTCCTCGATCTATTAGGACATAGAGAAATATGTCATGGAAAAGGTATAGTCCAAGATCAAACTAGAGAGATACTCAACTAGTTCAACCTACACATGCAGTAAAACATAGAAGAAGAAGGGCTTAGCACAATTAAGTATGAAGCATGATAGCCATGCAAAATATGCTTAAAAGGACCTTTGATTTGAAAGTCATGCTTGTATGACTTTTTTGTAAAACTTCATGAATATGATTAAAAGAGTCATAATATAAGTCACAACAAACATATAAGTCATTTATCCACATTAGAATATCATCAACCATATAACCCATTACCTTTGCTTTAAGCCTTCACCTCAAGTAACCCTCATGCTATACCTTTTACAATGTAGGGATATCATTCCTTACAACCATCCACACAAAGGTACCACTTTAAGGTCACCAAAAGTGAACTTACCTTTCATCCTTCCAACTACACATAAAGTATATAAGATACATAAGGATCATATGAATCACCTTTTTACATTAAGGTCAACATTTAAGACAACTCTAAGTCATACTTGTGCAATGTGAAAGTACCATCCCATAGTACTACTCACACTTAATACTCCTTTGAAATCACCATAGACAAGGCACATTCATATACAATAGTCATGACAAGGAAGTAACCAATAATACAATCAATGTATAGCATGCATATTTTATATTCAAGCATATAACCATTTAAGAGTCAACATTCTTTATTAGCTTCATTACACTAATAGAGCCTTCATTCATTAGAAATTAGATCAATATTCTCATTAACGTATCATTACAAGAGCCCATTCAATCATTAGCATATTCAGAAACACATCATGACTGATTCCTACTTGTGCAATGCATAGGTGATTTCCTATACTACCACCCACACTAAATAGTATATCCTTAAGAAGCCATAGATCATTAACATTTTTTTGGAGGTAAGCCTTAACCGACATAGACTATAAGAGATTTACATGGAATCCTCGTGTCACCCTCACCGGATAAAGAGATTCCTACTTGCCTAAAGTATGACCATCATTTGTTTAGACTTAAGTGGATCTACTAGATAGACCTTTGTGGGCATATATTTTATGGGATAGAGAGATTTCTACTAGATACCCCACCTCAAATTACAGATGAACATCTATCTCAAAAATTGCTACTAAGTACCCCGTCTCAAGTCACCGATGAGCACCCATATCAAACCAATCCTCTCGGTGCTTAGTATTATTCCCCACAAAGTACATTACATTCATTACATTAGTTCATTATGGGATAAAGTAATGCTACTAGATTCCCCGCCTCAACTCATGGATGAACATCCATACCAACCCAACATTCTTTAATTCATTGGGATGCTTATAGATTTAAAAATGAGAATAGTGTTTCACCTAAGAACCCCCTTAGTGTGAGAAAGTACTTTCACAACATTTCATTATTATTCGTAAGAGAACAATATGAGAATAACCTTAAAAATAGCACTGCGTGATAAACATCATCATTGAACTTCATCCAATTATCATTCAAGTCGGTGTGTTTGTATATATAAGAATAGACTTTCACATAATCACCATCATTATCAATTGTTGATACTGAGATAACATTCAATCCTAACACAATTAGCTTCTAAACATGATCATCATTCATTCGTTTTGATCCCACACATGTTTTACATCATCATTATGTATTAACCTCCACATTTAGAATTCTAGGAATAAATGCATCACTTCAATACCAAAATATAAATAGTAAGTAAGCACCTCCACCTTTCAAGTGGACCAACATCTCTAGCAAAACTCTACTTCAACATGAAATTAGATCATAACTTTCTCTTTCAAGGCCATGATCAAGAGTTACCAACACACCAACAATTCACTTCAATTAAAGCATGTACAATGATACTATTCAACTATCTATATAATTTTTGGCATAATATATCAACATTCATTCATGATCTTCAAACCCAGTTCATAAACCACAGTTTAGGAATTGAGAGAAATCATGGGTTCATAGTGTATTTTCAACATAAATAATCAATTAAACCCCAATAAAATCATAATTTATCATTAGAAACCATTTGAAAACGTTTGATACAATAAGACATGACGTTGAATAAAACTTAGGGGTTATGAGAAACCTAAAATTACTTTGGAGTTGGCTCCTTGAAAGGAAAAATAAACAAGGATCAAGACCAACCTACCTTGACATTGATTCCCAAGAAAATCCCTTGAAAGTCCTTTGAAAACCTTTAAGAAATTGACCTTGGAAGATTTAACTATTAACTTTCTATAGAGGTTCAAGATAGAGATATTTTTTAGAGAAAGGGAAGTTTGTATTTGGGGTTTGAAATATTAAAGTCTAAAATATGTTTTAATACTTCGCAAAAGGGCCTAAAATACCCCCGATGTATTCAAAATGGTTCAAGATTACCCTCCATCCACCTATTGGCTCCAAAATTCCTTCTCATCCACCTCTTGACTCCAAAATACCCTTGTCATATACCTTTGGTTCAAAATTGACAACTTATTAGTTCTTTTAAAATTAAACCATTTAATTATTTTTTAAAATAGTTGGAGTTCAACTATTGATTATAATTTAATTTATTAATATAATTTATAAATCATTGCACTACCCAAAAATTACTAGCTAAACACCACCCAATAATAAACCAATAATAAAATCAAAATCGCCATAAACTACTAAAACAAGACAAAAATATAGATTCCTGAATATGACATCCAAAATTATTCGAGTCAAAAACAAAGTCCCAATTAAATTTAGGTTGATCCACTTATTTAGGAGGACACTTCCAATAGGATTCTCTTTCAAGCTTTAATTAGAAGTTTATGATTAAAGGTAAAGAAGTAATACATCCCGAATTAACTCATGCACTTTTTAAAATATAATTCTATAAATATTTATGATTTGCTTTATAACCTTTAGTATATTATTTTGAAAAAAAAGTTATCTATGTAGTATCATCACATAATTGAGACAGAAGAATAATTAATATGAACATAGTAAGAGTTTTAAATTTATCGGTAATATTTATTTAGACACTTGAATTTATGATAATTTACTTCTATAGATATTTTCGCTTCAAATTTTTAAGTACACTCATTAGAAGTAGCTTTCCCGTTGTTGCATTAGTAATGTGTCAGATTTATTAATTTGGAGGGGTTTAATTAGTAATGGGTGGGTAGTGGATTGATTTATAAATTAGCCTAATTAGTTAAATGATAACAAATAGTTGAGCACCATGTATTTTAAAAAAAATTTAAATAGCTTAAATTTAAAACCGCTAAATAAGTAGTCAATTTTGAACTCAAAGGTTGATGACAAGGGTATATTGGAGTCAATAGGTAGGTGGAAAGGGTATTTTAGAGCCAATAGGTGGATGGAGGGTAATCTTGTACCATTTTCAATACTTCGAGGGAATTTTAGGCCCTTTTCTGTCAATACTTTTAATACTCTTAAAAAACCTTATAAATACTTTTAATGCTCATAAAACACCTAAATAAACCCAAAATGACTATACAAACACTTAACTAATTATAATAACAAATTAACAAATGACTTATCACTTGGTTGAACCAATCCAGTCATACATGTGTGATCCACAGACCACCATCCTTCATGGATGTGGTTCATCGATGTGGCTTGAATTTATGGTCCATGAGCCACGGAGGCTATCAACGGGGCTGTAACGACCTACAATTACACCCAAGAAGAAGGGTGTACTCTTGAATCGTCATAAGGTGTACTTGATCCTTCAGAGGTCTTATACAAGCCTCTGAGCTATATTTCATTACATAAGATATGAAAAGTACTGCAATTTTAAATTTTTTCACAAGAATATTAATAAAGGTTTTTTTTTTGTAAATACTAGGGAGTAAGTCTCAACGTCACAAGCCAACTTACAGACACAACTTTCAATATCTTAGGGTCACGACCCTTTACATTGAGAGAAATACATAATAATTCTTATACAAGTCTTAAAGAAGAAGTAAAGAAATATAAACTATGTCCTCGAATATATGAGGACATACCAAGTCTTGAGAGAGTCAACTTCCCTAGATTTGCCTTGTAGGAACCTTCACTTGCCTTCAACCTATACTTATAGAGTATGGAAAAGTATGGGGTTAGTACACACATTATACTAAGTATGACATTATGCAAAAATACATGTAGAAGGGGACATTTTAGTTGAAATAAAGCTTTCATGCTATGTAACTAAACCCTTACAGTGAACTCTTTTCACTACATTTTACAGTGAACCCATTTCGCTTGGAGTTTCCTTATTTAAAGTTATCTTAAGACTCACTAATGTAAGACAAGAAGAATACAATCCCTTCTTTACACACCTAAGTGATCCTTAAGACTACAAACAATAGGGTTACTTTACCACACTTAACAAGCCAATATTCAATATCAAAGACACTATAGGAACATACTTGCATTTAAGGACTTCAGATAAGAAACCTCCTCCAAGACAAACCCCAAGTTACACATTGTGCATTGTGAAAGTAGCATCACATAGTACTACGCCCACCAAGTTCTCTTTGAGGATTCCCTTAGATTAGGCACACAACATTCATCATTCATAAACTTTATCATACAAGCCATAGCCTTAACATGATTTATTGACATTAGATATTAAGTCTCATAACCTCATTTACATCACATAATGACTCATTCTTATATTTCATATAAGGACACACCAAGACTCCCTAAATAGATAACGTCCCATAAGACCACCACCCTAAGTAGTTTACCCTTTAGAAGACTTAGTTCACAACATTCTTTTGTGGGGGCTAGCTTTAAATGACATAGACCATGAGAGATAGATACGGGATCCTGGTATTAACCCTTACCGAATGAGGGATCCCAACTTGCCAAAGGTAGGGTCATTTTTGATCCTTTACATGGATTATCCATTAGCTACTACTATGCGGGCGCATAGTTAAGGGATCAGGAGATTGCTTCTAAGGAAATCACTCTCTACTAATGAGGAGTACTCATCTCAAGAGGTACATTGGATACAAATCTCAACTAACAAAGTGTAACCACCTTTTCTTCAAATCCTCTCGGTGTTAAGCATAACTCCCCCACGGAGTCTTCAACTTTAATTACTATCAGTTAAGAGTAACTATTGGATACGACATCTCAACTAACGGTGGGTATCCATCCTCCAACCTATCTTATAAAGCTCTTGGGAATAGGGAGGTTGCTACTAAACATTTCATCTCAACTCTAGAAGAGTGTTCACACCAAAACTCCCCTTTCACACTATAGAAATAGTAGGGATGGTCTAGACACTTCATCTCTACTCATAAAATAGTGTACACCCTAGAATCCCCCATTCAAATTCATTTAATTCGTTCATTCATTCAAAGTGTGTTTGTGAGTATATGAAAAAACACCTTTCAAATAATCACTATTTTTCATAACATTGACTCCTAAACATACTCATACAATTACTTCAATACACACCTAACTGATACTTAAGACTACCTACGATAGGCTTACTTCAACTCTCTTAAAAAACAAAATTTCAATATCAAAGTCACTAGAGGAACATACTTGTATTTAAGTACTTCACATAAGAATCCTTGTCCAAGACAACCCCCATGTTACACATAGTGCAATATGAAAGTAACATCCTATACTACTACTTTCACCAAGTCCTTCTTGGGGATTCCCTTAGATTAAGAACACCACATTCATCATTCTTAAACTTCATCATACAAGACATAAACTTCACATGACATTAAATCACATACCTTCATTTACATGACATAATTACCCATTCATACATTTCATATAAGGACACACAAAGACTCCCTCTAAATGCCTACTTGTGTAATGGATAGATAATGTCCCATACCACCACTACCCTAAGTAGTGCACCCTTTAGAAGAAATATCTCATAACATTCTTTTGTGAGGGTAGCTTTAACCGACTTAGGACATGAGAGCTAGACATGGAATCCCAGCATTAGCCCCTACCGGATGAGGGATCCTCACTTGCCTAAGGTAAGGTCATTCTTCAGACTTAACATGGATTCTCCAGTAGCTAATCCTATGCGGACGCATAGTTAATGGATTAGGAAATTACTTCTAAGTAACTCATTCTCTACTAACGAGAAGTACTCATCTCAAGAGGTACATTGTATACAACATCTCAACTCACGAAGTTTAACCACCCCTTATTAAAATCCTCTCAATGCTAAGCATAGCTCCCCCATACAGAGTTATAAGAATTCATTACTATAGGTCTAGATATAATTATTGGACACCCCATATCAACTAATGAAGGGTATTGATCCTCCAACTTATCTTAGAAAGTTATTGGGAATAAGGAGGTTGTTAAACTTCATCTTAATTCACGAAGATTGTTAACCCCAAAAATTCCATTTTTCATACCATAGGGATAGTAGAAATGGTCTAAAACTTCATCTCTATGAAGAGTGTCCAGCCTAAAATCCTCTAATCATATTCATTAACTTCATTCATTCAAAGTGTGTGTGTGAGTACATGTGAGCACACCTTTCACATAACCACAATTTTTCATAACATTGACTCTTAAACATACTCATACCTTCATTCATCATATTTCACACACTATCATGCTTCACATAAACATATAATTCACCTAGGCATAACATCATCAAGATACACATTTCAATCTCCTAAACATATCATGCATAAACATCATAATCATCATTTCACTTCACTATCTATGCCTTCAAGTCCATAATTACAATACACACATTTATAAAATATAATCATGTACTTCAAGTAAACACCACCATCAAAGGTGAACCATACCACTCAAGAACATTCCACAATAAAAGCCAAACAATATAACTAACTTACTATTCATCCAATATTTCACTATCTTTTATTCAATTTTTCCATTAATTCATGATAAAATAGCATTTAAGACAGTAGATAATCATAATATAACATGAAGATATTCAACTCTAACAATTTCTAACATTACCTAGATATATATACACTAAACCCACTTGATAAGCTAAAAGTTGGAAATATGCATGAGCAGGGTTCATTGGGTTTAGTCATTAAAATCATAAACTACCACTAAAAACAACAAAAATCAACCATTTACACGTTTTCATTTAAAGACCTATGCTTAGAGTGAAAATATAGAAGTTGGAGTTTGAAAACCCTTTTTGAAATCTCTTTGAAGTGGATCGTTGAATGAAAGAAAGTTCAAGGAAGAAGTACCATACCTCAATGAGAATAAAGCCAGGAATTTTGTGGTGAAAACATTCAACACCTTCTCTTATATCCCTTCATTGATTTCTAACTTCTATGGATTTTCAGAGAGTTCTTTCATGAGGGAGGGGTTTTGATATTTGAAAATAAAGTCTAACCTAGTTCTTGGATTATAAACGCACTTAGAATACCCCTAAGACCCCAAAAAATGTCCATGGTTCATAAAATACTTGGGTGAATTTACTAAAACACCCCAAGCCTAGCTGTGTCCTTGACAGTATTTCATAGTGGATATCGACGGACCCTAGTTATGGGGCGTCGCTTGATCGACGACCCTTCCTGATGGGGCATCGATTGGTTTATAGACTAGATTCAAGGGGAAAATCTTCCTAGCACGCAGTGTGGTGATATGCCCAAGACGACGGGGCGTTGACCAGTGCACAACTCGTTGATGGAGGGGTGGTCAATTTGACAATTTTGGCAGTTTTGTTGCCATGTCTTTGGTCCTATTCTAGGGCCCCTCGTGGTTCATAGGTGGTAATAACCATATTTTAAACCCCTACACATGTTCATATAGGTCTTAGGTTCCTCCCTCATCAATTTGGACTCCAAACAACTCACAAAACATGCCAAGGCACACAAGATCTAGCATAAGCACATAGACGTCTTGTTGTTAAAAGTCTTGGTCATCCCTTGACGTTTGACTTCCAGACCTACCAAAAAAACTTCAAACATTAAAATTATCTAGTTTAACACATTATTAAATAATGAAACACTAGTGAAGCTCTAGTTCAACCTAGTTCATTATGAGGGTCATTACATTCTCCCCCACTTAGAAAAACATTCGTCCTTGAATGACACTAAACACTTGTAAGAATATCAATGACTCAACTAGAAGCATATAAAACATCAAAACATGTTCAAAACATTCATATTCATCGCACCAAATTAACAAAGAACATAAACTTCACATTAATAAGCTTTTTTCACAACACAGGCAACTATATGGCGCAATTTCCACAATTCAAAGAACATACTTATTTTTTCATTTTCTCTTCATTTATGGAGGATATACCTTATAATACACTATACATGATCATATACATCATTTATACACACATTGGAACCATTCTTCATGAAAATACAATTTCTTTAAATTTTTAATTTCTTTACAGTGAGCACCAAATTGTCACAGTGAAGCATGCTTAATAATTCAATAATTCATCTTTTAAGTAATTTATTATGAATTCATGAAAATGTTAGATAATACCATATAAACTGATCTTACAACATAAACTTAAACTCATGGAAAATACAATGCAAGGAAAACATTGAAAGTCATATTCAATTAGACTCCTGAACACCATGCAACATGCTACTATGGCATTCTAACTCTCAAGTTCGAATAAGAAAAGAAGGAAAAAATAGATGTATCTAACACCTTACTACTCAACCCACTCTCCCCAACTCTGACAAAACCCACCTAAAACAAAAACAAACAACCATAAAGAATGAAGACTTAACAGGGCTTTCATTCCGAATTAGTCTATTCCTTTAGTTCTGAGTGCATAGAAATTATTTCTCTTTGAAGCATTAGAATCCGTACCACCATGAGGAGATTAGTTGACCTCTTTACCTTTTACCTTGAAGTTCGGGCAATCTCTCATCTTATGACCCCTATTAACACACCCGAAGAAACCATCATACCAGCAAGACACTTACCCAAGTGTTGCTTTCCAGAAGTAGCACACATAAACCTCTCAAAAGAATAGCCACCTCCATGGGAATGTTGGTTGGGAACCCTATCCTTGTTCCTTGCGGAAGAGTCTTGTTATAGAACCTCTTCTTACACTTGGGTTGACCTAGTTCTTCCGATGTAGGACTTTTTCCCTCTCTACTTATATACAAAACTTGGACTCCTCAATTTGTTTAGCATACACCATGATCTTAGAGATATCCATATCACTATGGAGCATTTTCGTTAAGACACTCTTTTTGCACCAAGATAAATACTCCTATAGGGGCATACTTAGAGAGTTGGGTGAATTTGAGAGAGTACTCATTCACACTCATACCCCCTTGACGAAGGTTCATGAATGCCACCAACTTTATCTCCCTCAACTCTATGGGGAAAACAAGATCAACAATAGCCTCTTTAAACACCTCAACCATGTCTAGGGACAACCATAAACCACTTCCAAACTCACATCAACTCAAACATAAACACGTTAGGCTCTAGTTTAACTTATTCAACTTTAGGGTCGTTACAAAATGTTGTTAGACTGCTTCTATAGAGGTCTTATTACTTAGAACAGAGAAGTGGGTGACCAAATTTCTCTGGGTAGTCTCACATGAATACCCTACGAAATAACATCAAAGCTCCTTGATCATATGGAAAAGACAAACAAGGAGAATGAGACAGACTACATTTTGGCCACCCTGATAACTCATCTAGATCTTGTGGCAAAATAGATTATGGAATTGGAGGTACTCAACAAAAATGCATTATCGATACATTCCCCCTCATTAGCATATAAAGTCTAAGGTGTACGAGGATGTAAAAGTAGAAAAATGCATTATCGATACATTCCCCCTCATTAGCATATAAAGTCTAAGGTGTACGAGGATGGAAAAGTAGAAGATATCCACTCACTCATTCTCTACAAATTCGAAGATCAAGATAGAGTGTTGAATGAGATAAAGTGAACGTCTCACTGCCAAAGCAGATGATTGCTTCCCATTTCATATGTATTTAGCTATTGGAGACCCAAATTGGGTGATGTATTGTCTCGTCTCTAGCCCACAAATTAAGATTGATTGAGAAAGTCATTCAAGTTAACTAAGGCGCTTCTTGGGAGGCAATCCAATTGTTTATGTCTTTATTTTTATTTCAGAATTATTCATGTGTTTATTTTGCAGGTTGATATGTAGAATATTTTTGAAAAGTGTAGGTAAGCGAACAAAATGTCCCATCAGCAACTTGCCAAAGAGGTCAGCGAGCCTGAACCTCCATTGGACTCATGGAATTTTGAATTTGGATTTTTTAAAAATTGGCGAGCCTAGGAGAAAGTTGGAAAATTGCCAACCTAGATGCCGATCATGACTTTGTTTATTATTTTGACCCCACACTAGTTGGATGTCTTGTAAAACTCGACAAGGTACGTGTCCACTCAGTGGGTCGACGAGTAAGACTAATGTCCTTGATTGGGTGATAACTGGACAATTTTAATGGAAAAAGTTCAAAGTCATTCACATTATATCACTTTTAAACTTCCCAAACTCACACTCACACTATATTTTCCTATATTCTTGTGTTCTATAATGTATTAGTTATTGATTGTGTGTTCAAAGTTGAATTTTTTTCCATCTAACTTTGCAACTTATATATTAGGCATAAAATTTTAGTTTTCTGAACCCCGAAGTCATATTTTGTGATTGTACTCATTTTGAATTGTTCTTATCTTACCGTAGTGTGTTAGGACTATCTAATCATAATTTTATGCTTGAATTCATGCTTTAATTTTAATATCTTGCCTAAATTGCCTAATTGTTGGTTTCCCAATTTTCGTGATTTAAATTAATTAAAATCTTATTGGGTTGTGTTGTTTTGTTATTGGGTCTAGTCAGGTGAATTTGAAGTAACCCGCATTTGTTTGCCAAATGATGTACTTTTCCCAATGATGGACTGGTTGACATCATTGTTAAGGGCAAAAGTCATCAAATGTTAAAATCAGGCCAAATCGAGAGAAGTTTGAGTATCATTGAAGCATGGGTGTAACAGATTTTAGTTTAATTGAAGGAGTGCATGTTTTAATTTTGTTTTCAAGGGTTGCGATAGTGAATTTGGAAATTGGTGTAGAAAGTAGGCACGTTGGGCTGTTTCGTTAGCTGGGGTGAGCTCTCTGAACGACTCGGAGGTTAGCCAAATCCCCTTAGATCGCCTTTAGTTTCATGCTACACTTGAGTTTGGGTTTTATAAATTTTGGCGAGAAGCCTAAGATCGCCTAGTGTACTCGGTGACTCGCTGATTGTCTTTTTGATCTCCCTTTGTACGCAGCTAACCCTTACAAATGCACTATAATTTCCGAGGGCTAGTCCTTGCTCGCCGAATGCTGTTGGCGATTCACCAAAAGAACCCTTACCATCGCTGACATACCAATATTCTGGGAAATTTTGAGCCAAATCAATTTGGCGAGCAATACTTGGCTCGCCAACCGATTCGACGAGTGTGTCTGCATCTATTTTCTTCAATTTTGTTTGAACTATTTCTAACTCTTTTTTTGATGTTTTTGCAGATACGGACAAAAAACTCTTCATATGTCGCCTCATTAAAAAGAACAACGCATCATGATAAATGAAAGGGAGACAATACTTCTAAGAAAGGAAAAACAAAACCTCCTAAGGCAATAAATGCAAAAGGAAATAAGTCACCATCTGAGGTTTCAGAGCATAACTATTGCAGAGAACGAGAGGCCTTTAACTTCCAAGCTTCAATATCTAAGACAGAGGATGATAAGCTATTACAGTCACGGAGAGAAGAAATTTATGCTAGATCTCGTCGTGTCTCAATGAGAGTAAAAACAACCATACAAGCAGCAACTACAGTGAATGTTCTGACACCTCATGTGACCCCAGTACTACCAGTTGTTCCTTCTCCCCAACTACGTTATATACTAAAAACTGATGGGTTGTGGACTATTTTAAAGAGAACTTTCTATCTATAGAGAACCTTGAGGTAAGATACTCCACAGTGAGGGATGGCCTCCATTTCCAATGGTTTGAGTAGTTCACCAGGACCCTAGGTCCCTATATTCCTACATGGGTCCAAGAGTTTTATAGGGAATACGGAGAGATGATGCCCATGGGGAAGAAGAAGGCAATGTCCTTAGACCGGTGTAGTCGGTCATGCTTTGGGGGATGGTATCCGCGTACAATAATGATTACATTAATATCGTACTGACCAGGGCTTTAGGTTTTACAATATTATATGAAGGATTGGCTAGTACCCAATGCCTTGATAACTTAAAGGGCTAACTTGCACCGTTGATTTTTCATACCCCACTTCGAAGTGAATCGAGGCAGGGGTCCCCATCAAAGAAAAGGACCTAAATATTGCTTCTCGGTTCTTGTTTGGATTTATCAACAACACCATCAGTCGTTCCAGAATAAGTATATCCTCCGTTCCCCTAATGAGGCCTACCTTGGGTTGATCATATCCAAGATAAGAATTAACCTTTGACTCCTCATAGAGTAGGAGATGTCCATGAGAGCCTAGTTGAGCTAGTCCTCTCTTCTATTGCTGGTGTTGATTATAAATTTGTGTTGACATTCTGGAGTTCCTCAGGAAGCGATTAGAGATAATGTACTCACTCCTTCATTTTCCACAAACATGCAACATACAGAGGCCTAGTACACAGGGAAGGAAGTCGACAAGAGGAGAGAGCCTCGGTAGTTACTCAGGAGGTTGTAATTAAGTCTATACCTACATTTGCCTCTTTGCCTACTCTGACCTCCGGGAATTCAGGTACATCTGGTCCCACTTCCTCCTCCCAAGCTTCATGTACATCTACAGCAGCCCAGCCTGCAAGGATTACTCAAGCTATGATCCGGAAGATGGGGCACCTAGCTCATCTTGCTGATGTGCGCCAACCCGATTAGAGGCTCGAGTGTCATAGATGATTGAGAGTTCAATCCTTATTTTACTGACCCCCTCTAAACTTTTATTTAGGGTGGGAATTCATTATTTTGGTTCGGTTTCAGTTTTTTTTGTTTTTTCGATTTTTGGTTCTTGTAAGTTGTGTAGCAAATACAGAACTGAAATATTTCGATTCGGTTCATTTTTTGTTATTTGAGTTTGATTTTTATTAATTCGGTTCGGTTTTTTCATTTTGGTTTTTTAATAGGCCTGATTATTGGGACAACGTCTGGACGCCGGACGGCGTCTTCTACTGGTAGCGTCTGCAGTTGCAGGAGCCTAGCGGGCTGCTGCTGTTGCGACTGCTGGCGGGGTGCTGCTGCTGATGGTGGGCTGTTGCTGCTGCTGCTGCTGCCCGAAAGAGGAAGAGGAAGAAGAGAAAGACGAAGAGGAAGAGGAAGAACAGGAAGATAAAAGAGGAATTCAGGAAGATGAAAGAGAGGAATAGGGTTTCACAAAAAGTTTTTTCTTTTTTAAAAGATTATTTAACATTAATAACTAATTAATTAATGTAATATAAAATATAGTATAATATTTCATTTTAAACTAAAATACCGAAAACGAAAATAATACGTACGGAAATCTGAACCAAAATACCAAAAAATACAAAAAGTAAACCAAATACCGAACCGAAAACCGTAATACCAAAACCAAAATTCTGAAAAAATTCGGTTCGGTTCGGTGTTTCGGTTTTCCAGTGTTTATGCCCACCCCTACTTTTATTGATTGTTAAACTACGAGAGTCGTGGCTTGTGAGCATCGATAATGGGAAACTTTTGAGGTTACGACTTTCAA
This sequence comes from Solanum lycopersicum, assembly GCF_036512215.1. Taxonomy (NCBI): domain Eukaryota; kingdom Viridiplantae; phylum Streptophyta; class Magnoliopsida; order Solanales; family Solanaceae; genus Solanum; species Solanum lycopersicum. The sequence goes on along the minus strand of NC_090810.1, from coordinate 47,666,554 downwards.
AGACAAAGTGAGAGATTTGAGGAAGGAAGTATACTATCTAAAGTGTAAAGACTTTACCTTATTATTAGAAGTAGCAGAAGATGTGGATGCCCAACCAAGTTCTGAAATTCATTCTATTACCACCGGAAACATATTGAGGGATGATGTGACAGTTGATGAGTCTTAGACATAGACCTACAAGGAAAGTATAGAGGTAATGGAGGAGAGTATACATGGAGACCTGCCTAATTTGGAGGATACAAGTGTGCAAACGCTGACTCAAACATTGCTTACAGATACATCCATGACAAGCCCTAGTGAAGTTTGTATTGTTACTCATATTAGTCCGGGAACTATTTCCCTTGATCACACTACTCTGAAATACGGAACTGATGCCCGACAGATGGAGTGACTTTTAGACAAGACTTCTCTTTACCTCTCTCTTTGTCTTCTTTTATTGATTTTTGGATATTTTTTGTTGCATTTCATGACAAATTTCTTCTTCTTTATGGTGAGGTGATGTATTTTGATGCCTACCTCTTGTGAATATTACTTTTGTCTATATATTGGATTTTATGCTATTAATTTTGTTGTTGCACTATGTTTGTTAATATTTGAGCGTGTGGCTCCTAGTTTCAATTGTAAATCATTTTTGACCATTTTTGAAAATTTTGTGTTACCTCTTGATTTTGTTTGAATGTGGATGTTCTTTTGCAAATTCGAGTATATTTATCAATAGAGATGACTTGAATAGCACTCTTAATAAAAAAATGAATGTGCGGCTACGATGAGGCCAAATAAAGTTGCATAGCCAATATGTGAACTTTTTGCATCTCGATGTAACTAGCTTATTATCAAATAGAGTTTCTTGTGATGAACGTTGCACAATATAAAAAAATAAGAGTCTTGTTTGACATTGGTTTCACTTCCTTGTTTGACGATGTTACCGTGAACCTTGTGTGATGACACCTAGAATTGGTGCCATTGATCTGGTTGACTAAGTCATGCAAGCTCTTGAAATGATCTTAGTTAAAAAATTTAAAGGGTGAACCAATTTGACATTATTCTTCTTTTGTGGCCTACCTTTTGAGCGTGTGAACTTTGTTTGAGGACTCATTGAGTCTTAACTGTTTCTTGGAAAAAACATGATGTAATTGCAACCTTTTATTATCCCTTCGCCCTTAATCCTCATAAGATATGTTTTGTTTGAATAGCAAACATAGGCCAAAAACCTAAGTTGGTGGTGTAGTAAAAAGAAAAGGTAAATTAAGAAGTGCAAAGAAGTTTTGGTTTACCCATGGTTTTAAGAACGATGGAATCCCCCCATAAAAAAAGAAAAAAAGAAAAAAAAGAAAAATAATGAAGATTGCAAACGTTTCGAACAAAAGTTATGAAAGCCTAAGATAAATGGGGTTTCCATCATTCTATGTAAGGTGAATAATGAGGTGACTATATAGCATGAATGAAAATATTGACGAAAAGGGAAAATATTATTGTTCATACCATATTTCATTAGTATAGAATCCTTTGAGCCTAAATGACCATACATTGTAACAAGTCTTAAACAAGATATTTTTGATCTTTAGCGAGCTGAAACACGTGTAGGTTGGAAAATAAGGGAAAACCTATTGGTGCAGTCATGCTTGTGTTTTACATTGTGAGTTTGAGAATTGTGTGTTATTCTGGAACTCTAACTGTAATGTCTCGCAACTAAAAAGAAACTAGAAGGAAGTTTAGAAGTCTGAAATAGTTATTTTTTAAAAGAATTTTAAAAATCTTGAAATTTGGTAAAAAAGTTAAAGCGAGTTTATGGTTAAATTCTACCAGCCATAACTCCTATATCAAGATGAGTTAGGTGTAGTTTCATATATGATTAGAAAAATCTTGGAATGATCTTTTAAACTCCGTCGAGTTTGCAACATTTCGAGTTCAAAGTAGCAATTTATACTCTTTGAAAGTTGGGCTGTTTGATTAAGAAAATGTCCAATCTAGAAATTTAAAGGGTAATTTGGTCTTTTTCTTATCCAATTTTTAGAATTAGTTTTTAGGAAGTTAATTGGTGTCAAAGCTGAGTTAGTTCATTTTACGCTTTTGAAAATAGAGTTAGGCTTTTAAGAAAAAGAATACAAGAGAAAGGAGATGAGGAAAAACAAGATTCACCAAGAACAATCGTTTTTGATTATGAATTTCCTAAAGATTTTAATTTTACAAGGTATGTTAGTCTCTCATAATTGTGGTTTCATTCATCCAGGAGCCAAACATGTTAATTTCAACGCAATTTGTCCTAAAAGAGTTTTGAAAGTTCATGTTGTTGATATAAATTCTTGAACTTAATGTTGTTCTTGAATTAGGGGGTTTATAAGATCTTTCTGTTGAAATTTAGAGTTTTTTGAAGTTAGGTTCTTCATTATATATGTTGGGCATCAGTATCTCAAATAAATTTGAGGGAAACATTTGAGTTTGGGCGAATTGAGTCCGGAAAACAAAGAAGAAAAAGATCGGACAAGGAACATGTACCAGGCCCGCATCGCCGAACAGACCAATTCCCCCAATGAACAATAGTTGATCTGTGTCGTGTCAAGATGTGGACTCGCCTGGCTTGAAATCAAGTCCGAATAATTAATTAGTAGTATCATCTCATCATGGACTTGCTCCAAGACAATGGTTTCGTAACTTTTCTGAAGTTTAGCTATTCGAAATCATTCCCAAACATCAAGAGACATTTCTTATAAAAAATCTTAATTTCTTGAATCCATTTTTCAATTAAAGGAATTTAAGAGTCAATTCAAATAAAGTTAAGAATCAAGTCAAGTAAACATAAGAGTCAAGTAAAGTCAATATCAGAAAAAAGTCAAGTGAAGTTCACCAAAGTTTTTCGAAGGTCTTTTAGAAATGTTTTAACTTTGTTTTAAGACTAAAAGTTTCTAATTAAGCCAATATTAAAGAGTTGAGTTCATTTCTTAAAAGCAATAAAGAACTAAATATTCCCTAAGAACTTACAAATGTATTCTGATTTAAGATAAGAGCAAAATTGGGATTTCCAAAAAGAGTTTTGAGCTATAAAAGGGAAAACCGATTCCAAGAGATGTTTTAAGCTAAGTGCTGAGTAATTATTTCACCCCAAAAAAAGTTATTTTTAAAACATATGAGCTAAGAAAATTTTTGGGAGTAATATTGAGCACCGATAAGGGGATGTGAGTTCATATTAACTCAAGTCCCCATAAATCATGTAGTCATCATGTGCATTAAAGGATCGTACTTTTTAGATGAACACTTAAGTTAAGGTAGTGAATCAACAAAGTAAGAAGGTCCTACATTCTTGCAGTGTGTAGCATGACTGGGCAACGTGGGCCTAATTATGTTGTATCATCACAAAAGCTTTTAAGTGATGGTTGTCGATGAGAGCAATTTCCACATAATTAACTGCATGGTTTCCTCAAGAGATTCTTCTTAGTATGAATGGGGGTATGTCACTTCAAACATGCATTGCACAAGCAGACTTTGAGAGAAAGCATGTTATGTCATTTATTAGGATTATGAATTGAAATCAGTTTATTTGTATTTTTACACACATCTTAAAGTCATTAGTATCTTTGCATACACAAAGAGTTTAAAACCATGTTTTTACACAACATTTTTTTTTGTATTTCACATGTTTTAAAATTACTTTATAATGAAATTGTCACATCCGGGAAAACCCCCCTAGACGTAACCGGCGTCGTCGGCCTCTTTGAGGACTAAGAGTAGCCTCTTATCTTACATCATTACACTAAAACTTTTCATTACTTATACTTGGAGATTTACTTAGTCTTCTACTTTTATTGCACATAGATATATGGAATATAATATAGTTTCAAAATAGTCGTGTCATGTCATAACCATCTAACAAGAGTATATCAAATTAGTCCTAGCCCATACATCATTTCAATAAGATCACATATAGGTCATACAATTGTTTAATACTCAATTGAAAGGAAAGAAACGTAAGATTCTTAATACTAAAAAAACTTCATAGCTTGATATTGACATTGCCCTCGTAAAGTAAAGACCTACCCAACTTGGATGATCAAAAATTTCAAGTCTTCTTCAAAGTCGTCTCCAAAAGCTCTTCAACGATTGGAACCTAAAATGTTTGGGAAAAGGAAGAAATGGGGTAAGTACACCACTTGTACTAAGTATGATACCATATGCACATATACTTTGAAAACATGCTAAGAAAAGAGACATTTCATAAGTATGAAATTTTCTTGAGAACCTTTATGCACATTCAAAAAGACTATACCAAATCACTTAGGCATATTAATCAAGTCATAAACAAACACAAGTATGAATAAGAGTACATTTCAACATAACCAAAGTAAGACAATTACCCATGAACACCTATAAATTCAACAACTACAATGACCAAGCAAATCCCCATAATCTTACTCAATCCAATAAATCAACAAGAATCATGACAAACATCCCACTTCACATAAAATGACATTTAAGATTACATTATATCATAGTCTAACAATATATACACATTCATATGTGACAAAAATCAACATATAGTATCAAGAATGGGCAAGTTCACCATATACATATCATGTACCATTATAAGAATATTCGTACATATGAACATCCTCCTAAGACTTCCATCAAGGCTAACTTGTGCAATGTTCAGGTAGAATCCCATACCCCTACCTAGAATAAGCTAAACTCTTTAAAGTATCTTAGTTAGAGTTCATTCCTGTAATACATTTTACCTTTTGGAACATCTTTACCTTACCGACATAGACCACATGAGATAATGTGGAATCCATGTCATGGAACCCTACACCAAAAAAAGCTGGACTACTTGGCGAGGTAGTACCTAAACATGAACATAACAACTACATGGACCCACTAGCTAGTATTCCTATAGGGGAAACATTGTTTAAGAAGTAGGAGATATAGTTGGGACCTTCATTATTCTACAGACATTTTAGTATCCAATCTCAAAAGTACATTAGTGATACTGTCTTCCCTATGTGAGAAGGGATACTCCTCACTCTAGTTCACTCGGTGCTAAGCTAGAGTCCCTATTTGAAATGTCTTTAATGTCTTTATTAATCATCATAGCTTATTGTAGATATAGGTTCTAAACCTGGTATAAACATCATCATCATCTTAGGTCAATAAGAATTGCATGAGTATTGTTTTTTCATTACCATTCATATAGGTGAGCTTAGCACATTAACATTTTCGTATCGTGATAAGGCACATTGGCAAATCATTCACCGTCCTTATAAAATTTACATATTAAGACAATACCTCACAAATCATATTAAAGACATCTCAATTCAACATCAAACCACCCTATGAATCCTTATACAAGACACACTCCAATAAAACCTCATCACTTAATCACAATTAACCATAATTTGAAGTAAAGGATAGGGATCATAACACTTACCAAGTCTCCTTCATAATTCATTATTAAGGTCTTACCATCAACCCTTAATTCAACCCAACGAGGGTATAAAATTATCATACTTCAGTGATCAACATGATAACAAGACTAGAAGAATCACTACATCACAATCAATACTAGATCAAAGCTTAAGACAAGATACTTAGGTCAAACTGACAACATAGTCCATAACCTAGATCACATCTCAAGAACTGGAATGAATAGACTATAAACTAAACTAATTTATTCATGATTATTATAACAAAATTTTCTAGTAGTAATTCAACCAATGACCAAGTCAACTGAGCCAATATAACCTAGTTCATGTAAATATCATAACCTAGGTTAAGGGTTAAAGGTCATCTTCTACAAACTAGACCAAACCATAAATATATATCATATTGAGTTGAATTACATGTTAATCTATTCATAATATCCAAAATAAATCATAAACATATCAATTCATAACATAAATTTTTATATTGGATGAAACTCACTTGAAAACCCAACTTTGAAAATCAATTTGATGGAACTCTTTGAGGAAAGAGGTCTCAAAGGTGAATTAGATCTCATACCTCGTTAATTGGTGAATATTGAGAATTAAACTTGACTCTTTTAATCCCTTAACCCTCCTCTATCTTGGTATTTAATGGTGTTCTTCACTAGAGAGAGAAAGAAGAGAGAAAGAAGAGACTTTGCGTTTGTGAGTTATTAGAGTTTAGATTAGTTTAATTAGGTTAGGACTTTATATATGGTGTTAACTAGGTTAATTAGACCTACATAATCACCCAACTAACTAACTAATATTGAAACTAACTTAAAACGTGTAGAAAATGAGGCTCTCACATACGAGACCTCGACCAACTGTCCATCAGTGAGTCACGACCCCAACCACCTATTGTGCGTCTCATCCGTCGATGAGTTCAGAAACCTGAAAAACAGGTCCTTCAGGGATTTGTCTAAGTCTTGGTCGATGGATGGAATCGACGCCTCCTTGATCAACACACGTTATGTTGCCTACCTTTATCGAAGCAAACTGCCAAGACAGTGCTTTTGACTCCAAACGAAGGGGTCCTTCTCAAGGGCCCCTGGTTGGTACTTGGGAAGTCATACCCGGATGTTTCTACTACGAATCAACTTAAATACATTTTAGATACCCTTCCACTAATTTTCATCTTTCTCTGACTTCTAAATGACTTATATTCATCAAAATGAACCTTAAAAAATGTATAAACCTTATGAAACTTACCTTAGGCTCTAGAACACGTCTTGGATTTTCAATTACCACACATAAGGCTCAAAATCAGATTACGAGGAACATCCTTCTCACAACATCAAGAGCTCAACATAGCATATATGAGTCAATTATGCGAAAGTTCAACTTAACATCATGCTACATATAATTTTATAAGGACTCACCATATCATAATGCACAACATAACTCAAAATAATTCACTGTAATTTACTGTAACAACATTTAAAAATGTACATTTTGCAAAAATTTCTCCAAAAATCAAGAAATTTAAATTTTTAATCATTATTTTTCATTATTAGTAAGAACAACCAAAAATCAAGAAATTTAAATTTTTAATCATTATTTTTCATTATTAGTAAGAACAACTAACCTTAGTTATCAAATAGATGAGGGTAATGAGACCTCATGTCCGCCTCGGCCTCCCATGTTCCACCCTCAATTAGGTGATTCTTCCATAACATCTTAACGAAAGCCACCTCCTTATTTATTAACTTCTTTACTTGCCTATCAAGTATTCCAACCGGAACTTCTTCATAAGAGAGGATATCCTTCACACAAAGACCCTCAATAGGAAGAATTGACTCGGGATCACCGATACACTTCTTAAGTATAGAAACATGGAAAACTAGATGAACCAAAGCCAATTAGCTAGGCAACGTTAACTCAGAAGCAACCTTACCAACACTTTGGAATATTTCATAGGGACCCACATAACGAGGAGTCAACTTTCCTTTCATGACAAATCTAACCACCCTTTCATTGGAGATATTTTCAGATATACCTTATTACATTCTTCCAACTCTAATTCCCTTCTCCTATTATCAACATAAGACTTTTGCAAACTATAGGCCATTTGCAACCGGATCCTTAGGATATGCACCTTCTCCAAAGTCATATAAATCAAATCAGAACTAAGAAGTGAAAGCTCACCCACTTCAAACCATCCAATAGGGGACCTACACCTCCTACCATACAAGGCTTCATAAGGAGCCATGGATATGGATGAATGGAAACTATTATAATTATCAAACTCCACCAAAGGCAAATGCTTGTCCCAATTTCCCTTGAAATCAGTAATACAATCCCCAAGCATATCTTCAAGGGTTTGAATAGTACGCTCCTCTTGGCCATCCGTTTGGGGAAAAAAAGCGGTACTTAACTTTACCTTAGTAAACAAACCTTCTTGGAATGACCTCCAAAACCTAGATATGAATTGTGCACCTCGATATGATATGATGGATAACGGAATACCATGAAAACACACAGTCTTATATATGAAGATCCTTGAATAATCTTCCGCCGAATAAGTAGACTTGACGAAAATAAAATAAGCGGACTTGGTCAACTCATCCACAATCACCCATATAGAGTTATATTGCTTTTGACTCCGAGGCAAACCTCCTACAAAATCCATATTGATGTCTTCCCACTTCCACGTAGGAACTTTGATTTCTTCTAGTAAACCATCGGGCTTTTGGTTTTTGTCCTTAACTTTTTGACAATTTGGATACTTAGTGACAAACTCCTTTATGTCCTTTTTCAAACCTTCCCACGAAAACACTTCCCTAAGGTCATGGTATATCTTCGTCGAATCTGGATAGATGGAGTAATGGGACCTATTATCCTCCTGAAGAAGCCGACTCCTTAAACCATCTAGTGGGAACACATAACCTCCCTTGGTACCTCAAGACACCCCCAAGGAAAATGACTCATTGAGTTTAACAAGAGCCGTTTCGTTTAACTCATTCAATGCTTGATCAAGATGTTGCTTGGACTTCACCTAAACCACAAAAGACGACTCAGAGTTATGATGTACCACCACACCATTTATGGGAGAATTTTCAACCCAAACCCCTAAAAGATCCAACCTATGGACATTCTTTACTAGGTTTCTCTTGGATTCCTCAACATGGGATACGTTTCCCATGGACAAACAACTCAAAGCATCCGCTACTAAATTATCCTTACAGGGATGATAGAGGAAACTCAGGTCATAGTATTTCAACAACTATAGACATCTCCTTTTACATATATTTAACTCTTTTTGGTGAATACGTATTTAATACTTTTATGGCCCGTGTACACATCTATATGGACCCATACAAGTAATACCTCCATATTTTCAAGGCAAATACCGTGGCTGCTAATTCAAGGTCACGAGTCGGATAAGTTTCCTGATGTACCTTGAGTTACCTAGAGCCATAGGATATAACCTTCCTATGTTGCATGAGAACACATCCCAGCCAGACTCGGAATGTATCATAATATACTACAAAATCCTTTGTACCCTCCGATAGGGTCGATACAAGAGCAGAAGTAAGCCTATCCTTCAATATTTGGAAGCTCTTTTCACACGGCTTTGACCAGTCAAACTTCTTACTCTTTTGCGTCAAAGTAGTCAAAGGTGATGCAATGGACGCAAAATTATCGACAAACCTCCGATAATAGCCTCTAGACCTAAGAAACTTCTAATGTTGGTTGGAGTCAATGGTCTAGGCCAATTTTTCACCACTAGATCAACCTCAACTCCCTCACTAAAGATGATATGACCAAGAAATGCCAACAACCTCAACCAAAACTCTCATTTGATGTACTTGGTAAACAATTGGTGTTCGTTTTGCACTTTTAACACCACCCTCACATGCTTCATATGTTCGACCTCATTTTTTGAATATACCAAGATGTCGTCAATGAAGACAATGACAAATGAATCTAGGTAGCTTCAAAGTACTCTATTCATAATATCCATAAATGTGGCAGAGGCATTAGTGAGACCAAAGGATATTACTAAGACTTATAATGAACATATCTAGTCCAAAATTCCGTCTTTGATATATCGTCATGTCTCACCCTAAGTTTATGATACCTCTATCTCAAGTCAATCACAAAAAAGTAGCTTGCCCCTTAGATTTGATCAAACAAGTCATCAATTCAAGCAAGAGGATACTTGTTCTTAATAGTGACTTTATTGAGTTGCAATGATTAATGGACATTCTAATGGAACCATCTTTCTTCTTCACAAACGAAACCGGAGAAATCCATAGTGATATACTAGGTCTAATGAAGCCTTTGTCAAGTAAATCTTTGAGTTGAGCCTTCAACTCTTTCAATTCAGTCGGAGCCATCTGATAAGGAGGAATTGAAATGGGATTTGTATTTCGTAACAATTCGATACGAAAATCAATTTCCTGTTCCAGAGGTATACCGGGAAGATCATTAGGAAAGACCTCCGGTAACTCTCTCACTAAGGAGACCGACTCAATGGAAGGAATTTTGGAGTCTAAATCTTTGACTCTTACTATCTCGTATAAACCCCCTTTAGAGATCATTTTGCATGATTTAAAACAAGAGATGATACAACCTTTATGAATAGAATCCCCCCCTTCCACTCTAAAATGGGATCATTTTGAAAGTTACCCTCGTTCTACAATCTATAGAGGCATAGCAAGCATACAACCAATCCATACCCAAAATTACATCAAAGTCAAGCATACCTAGTTCTAATAATTCAACACAAGAAACTCTATTGGGCAACATTATAGGACAATTTATATACACCCTTTTTGCATCAACCGACTCACCCACTAAGGTAGACACTATAAAAGGTTCAGGCAATATATCACGCAAAATTTCAAACTTTTTAGCTACTAGAGGAGTAACAAATGATAAGGTAGCACCGGGATCAAGTAAAGCCTATACATCAATAGATAAGACTTTCAACATACCGATCACCACATCGGGAAAAGTCTATTGCTCACCCCTAGAGCGGAGAGCATAAAAGTGATTCTTTTTCAGAGCTTCATTTGGACCAATTGCTTTCCCTTGATAATTAACCTAGTCTTGTCCCCTCACATTAGGGAAATCTCGAACCTTGCGCCCAATTTTACCACAACCAAAACAATTATCCATTCCATCAAGACAAACACCATAGTGCTTCTTGCCACAATTTCCAAAAGTTTGCTTCTTGGTTGGTGAACTAATATCCCTTACCTTTTTACGCTTAGGGTTGCACACCTTATTATCGTTAGCCTTAGGGAAATGGGAAGATACTTGATTAGAAACCCTCTTCTTAAACCTATGCTTGTCTCTGATATCAAGCCTTCCTTGGAAGAACATCCATCAAAAGATCTTTCCCTCTTTGCATATATACTCTTCCTATTAGACCTTGCCTCTTCCACTTGTTGAGAATGAACCATGAAAAAACAAATGTTCATATTGTCAACTAGCATAGTCGAATGATACTCCTCTTAAAATACATCCGACACCCCCATCACAAAGCGGTTCATTTTATGTCTAGGGTGGAAACCAGAAAAGGTGTATATTTTGACAATTGAGTGAATTTCAAAGAGTATTCAAGAACACTCATACCTCCTTGATGAAGGTTGATGAACTGTACCACCTTGGCTTCCCTATTCTTTCTAGGAAAGAACCTATCAAGAAAAGCCTTCTTGAAAACATCCTAAGTCATCGGTCCAACCCTTAACGACCTATTATCCCTCCATTGGACATACAAAGTTTGGGATACATCTTTGAGTTTGTAAGTGGCTAACTCGTCCTTTTCACCAGAATACAATCCCATAGCATAGAGAATATTGTAAGATTTAATAATGAAGTCTTGGGGGTCTTCTTCAACCTTGGATCCATAGAAAGTAAGAGGATTCATCCTAGTGAAATCCCTTAGACAGGAGGCCATGGTAGCAACATTTTGATGAGCTCGGGGTACAACCTCCCAATTAGCTTGGGTCATCTTGGCTTGGGATTGAGTAGTGGCGGCTTGTGCTGGGGTAGTAAGGTCTTAGGCCTTTTAGTACAGAGCGACCCTTATGTTCTCATTCGTCAAAGTAGGAGGATTCACCAGGGCTTGGTCATCATTAACATCTTCCTCAAGAGAAGGAACTTGATCACCGTGGGGAGGAACTCCCACATTGGCAATTTTTTATTCAAGTCTTCCTGCCGAACTCCTTCGAGTATTCATTGTCAAAAATCTCAGAGAAAGGATTAGATGCTAAAACACATAGAGCTAACACTCCAAAGGCACGATATTCAACTTCCAAGAAAGTGAGAGTTTCCTAAGCATCTCATATATTCCAATTTATAAGTGTGGATCGCTTCACAATAATGAATATAAACCTACATAGACGTGGTGGAGAGAGACATTGATTCAAAGATATTCTACCTAATGCTCTGATACCAAGTTTGTCACATCTAGGAAAACCACCCTAGACGTAACTAGCATTGTCGTCCTCTTTGATGACCAAGACTAGCATCTTAGCTTACATCATTACTTTCATAGGTCAAATTAGCGGAAAATTTAAAACTTTTCATTTCTACTTGGAGGTTTTCATATAACTCTACATACACATATATATATATATAATAGTTGTCTCACCCCATAACCATCTAACAAGAGTATATCAAATCAGGCCTTGCCCAGGCCTAGCCCACACACCAATTCAATAAGATCACATATAGATCATACAAATGTTTGGTACTCAATTGAAATGAAATAAACATAAGTCTTAATACTAAAACTACTTCATAGCTTGATATTGACATTGTCCTCAACAAGTGAGAACCTACCCAACTTGGACGATCATGAACTCCAAGTCTTCTTCAAAGTCATCTCCAAAATCCCTCCAACGACCGGAACCTAAAATGTTGGGGAAAAGTATGAAATGGGGTAAGTACACCACTTGTACTAAGTTTGAGACCATATTCACACATACTTTGAAAAACAATGCTAAGAAAAGAGACATTTCATTAAGTATGTAATTTTCTTGAGAACCTTTATGCACATTCATCAAACACTTAGGCATATTCATTAAGTCATAAAAAAGCATAGGTATGAATAAGCGTACATTTCAACATAACCAAAGTAAGACAATTACCCATGAACACCTATAAATTTAACAAGTGAAATGACCAAGCAAATCCCCATATTCTTACTCAATCCAATAAATCAACAAGAATCATGACAAACATCCCACTTCACATAACATGACATTTATGAGTACATAACATCATACTCTAACAATATATACCAACACATATTCATAAGTGACACAAATAAACATATTGTATCAACAATATGCAAGTTAATCATATATATATATCATGTACCATTATAAGCCTATTCATACGTAACAACATTCTCCTAAGATTCCCATCAAGGCTAGCTAGAAAAGGGAACACCGGTTCTAAGACAGGTTTTAAGATACGTGTTGAGTAATTATTTCACCCCCAAAATAGTTATTTTTAAAACATATGAGCTAAGAAAATTTTTGGGAGCAGTATTGAGAAACGATAAGGGGATGTGGGTTCATATTAACTCAGACCCCATAAATCATGTAGTCATCATGGGCATTAAAGGATCATACTTTTTAGACGAACACTTAAGTTAAGCTAGTGAATTAACAAAGTAAGAAGGTCATACATTCCTGCAGGGTGTAGCATGACTGGGTAACGTAGGCCTAATAATGTTGTATCATCACTAAAGCTTTTAAGTGATGGTTGTCGGTGAGAGAAATTTCCACATAATTAACTGCATTGTTTTCTCAAGAGATTCTTCTTAGTATGAATGGGGGTATATCAATTCAATCATGCATTGCACAAATAGACTATGAGACGAAGCATGGTATGTCATTTATTATGATTATGAATTGACAGCAGTTTATTTTGTATTTTTACATACATCTTAGAGTTATTAGTATCTTTGCATACACAAAGAGTTGAAAACCATCTTTTTACACAACGTTTTTTTTTGTATTTCACATGTTTTAAAACTATTTTATAATGAAATTTTCATATTAGGGAAAACTCCCCTAGACTTAATCGGCGTCGTACGCCTCTTTGAGGACTAAGAGTAGCCTCTTATCTTACATCATTACACTCATAGGTCAAATTTAGCGGAAAATTTTTAATTTTCATTACTTCTACTTGGAGGTTTACTTAGTCTTCTACTTTTATTGCACATAGATATATGGAATATCAAATAATTTCAAAATAGTCGTGTCATCTCATAACCATCTAACAAGAGTATATCAAATTAGTCCAAGCCCATACATCAATTCAATAATATCACATATAGGTCATACAAATGTTTAGTACTCAATTGAAAAGAAAGAAACGTAAAAGTCTTAACACTATAAAAACTTCATATAGCTTGATATTGGCATTGCCCTAGGAAACTAAGGACCTACCCAATTTGGATTAAAAAAACTAAGTCTTCTTCAAAGTCGTCTCCAAAAGCTCTTCAACGACCGGAACCTAAAATTTTGGGGAAAGGAAGAAATGGGGTAAGTACACCACTTGTAATAAGTACGATACCATATTCACACATACTTTGAAAAGATGATAAGAAAAGTGATATTTCATTAAGTATGTAGTTTTCTTGAGAACATTTATGCACATTCAAAAAGACTATACCAAATCACTTAGGCATATTCATTAAGTCATAAACAAACACAAGTATGAATAAGAGTACATTTCAACATAACCAAAGTAAGACAATTACACATGAACACCTATAAAGTTAACATGTGCAATGACCAAGAAAATCCCTATAATCTTACTCAATCCAATAAATCAACAAGAATCATGACAAACATCCCACTTCACATAACATGACATTTAAGAGTACATAACATCATACTCTAACAATATATACCAACACATATTCACATGTGACAAAAATCAACATATAGTATCAAGAATGTGCAAGTTCACCATATACATATCATGTAACATTATAAGAATATTAGTACATATGAACATCCTCCTAAGACTCCCATCAAGTCGAACTAGTGAAATGTTTAGGTAGAGTCCCATACCCCTACCTAGGCTAAGCTAAACCCCTTAGGTTATATTAGTTAGAGTTCATTCCTTTAATTCATTTTATCTTTTAGGAACATCATTCCCCAACCTACATAAACCACACGAGCTAATGTGGAATCCGGTGTTATGGACCCTATACCTAAAGAAGGCAGACTACTTGCCAAGGTAGTAACAAAACATGGTCATAGAACCTATGTGGATCCACTAGCTAGTATTTCGATGGGGGAAACATAGTTCAAGAACAAGGAGATATAGTTCAGACACTCTTTATGCTACATGCATTGTTGTCTCCAATATCAAGAGTACATTAGTGATCCTAACATCCTTATGTGGGAAGGTACACTCCTCACTCTAGTTCACTCGGTGTTAAGCTAGAGTCCCTTTTTAAAATGTCTCTAGTGTCATTCTTAATCATCACAGATTATTTTAGGTCATAGGGTCTTACCTTTGTATAAACTTCATAATCATCTTAGCTCAATAATAATTGCAAGAGTATTGTCCTTTCATTACAATTCATATCGGTGAGCTGAGCACATTAACATTTCCATATCATGATAAGGCACATTGACAAATCATTAATCGTCCTTATAACATTTACATATTAAGAAAACACCTCACAAATCATATTAAAGACATCTCAATTAAACATCAAACCACCCTCTGAGTCCTTATACAAGACACACTCCAATAAAACCTCATCACTTAATCACAATTAACCATAATTTGAAGTAAAGGATAGGGATCATAACACTTACCAAGTCTCCTTCATAATTCATCATCAAGTTATTACCATCAACCCTTAAATCAACCCAATTAGGGAATAAAATTATCATACTTCAGTGATCAACATGATAACAAGACTAGAAGAATCACTACATCACAATTCAATACTAGATCAAAGCTTAAGACAAGATACTTAGGTCAAACAGATAACATAGTCCATAACCTAGATTACATCTCAAGAACTGGAATGAAAGGACTATAAATCACACTAATTTATTCATGATTATTATAACAAAATGTTCTAGTAGTAATTGAACCAATGACCAGGTCAATTGAGCCAATATAACCTAGTTCTTGTCAATATCATAACCTAGGGTTAAGGGTTAAAGGTCATCTTCTACAAACTAGACCAAACCATAAATATATATCATAATTGAGTTAAATTACATGTTAATATATTCATAATATCCAAAATAAATCATAAACATATCAATTCATAACATAAATTTTGATATTGGATGAAACTCACTTGAAAACCCAACTTTGAAAATCAATTTGATGGAACCCTTTGAGGAAACAGGTCTCAAAGGTGAATTAGATCTCATACCTCGTTAATTGGTGAATATTGATAATGAAACTTGACTATTTTAATCCCTTAACCCTCCCCTATCTTGGTATTTAATGGTGTTCTTCACTAGAGAGAGAAAGAAGAGAGAAAGAAGAGACTTTGCGTTTGTGAGTTATTAGAGTTTAGATTAGTTTAATTAGGTTAGGACTTTATATATAGTGTTAACTAGGTTAATTAGACCTACCTAATCCCCCAAATAGTTATACCATAACTTAATTAATTGGAACTAATTAAAAACATGAAGTAAATCAGGCCCTCACAGACGTCCTCGACCAATGGTTCGTCTGTGTGTTGACGTCCCCTACCCCTTCGCGTGCTGCTCATCCGTCGATGAGTTCAGAGACCTTCCAAAACAGGTCCTTTAGGTATTTGGCTAATTGTTGGCTGATGGATAACATGGACTCCCTATTGATCAACACATGTTCCGTCGCCTCCCTTCGTGGGTGTACACTGCCCATGCAGTGCTTTTGACTCCAAACGGAAGGGTCATCCTCAAGGGCCCTTGGTTTGTCCTTGGGGATTATTACCAAGAAATTTTCAATATGAATCAACTTAAACACATGTTATACACCCTTCCACCAATTTTCATCCTTTTCCGACTTCTAAAAGCCAGTCAAATAGGCTAAGGAACGCTAGCATCTCATTGAACTAGTTTTCGGACGTCATGGACGTTATTGGACGTTTTGGTTCTAGACCTCCTAAATGACTTATATTTTTCAAAATGGAATTTAAAATAGTTTCTAATCCTAATTATTCATGAGTTGAGAAGATCCAAGGTAAGTGATTCTTTCAAAATCTCCTTCAAACGTAAGTTCTGTTTTAGCATTCCAACTTGCAGACTCATACATTCAATGTACTGATTCCAATTGGCCTGTATCATATTATTATACGGCGCATGTAACTAGGGTCAGCATTCCAAAGCATCATTGATCCAGTTCGGCATTAATGAGTCAGTTGGTGAGCCTCCATTCATTTTCGGAGGATCTATTTTATTGCTTTGAGTGTTAGTTTCCATTATTGAGATTATGTGGGTCTTGTACCAACATCCATATAAGTTATTAGAGACTTCATAGATAGTCAGTCAGATGTTAGTCTATTCAAAATTGTTTTGTTGTTGTCTTATGTTAAGATTTGAGTTGCCACTTTGGCTTAATTGAATGTTTAGTTTTGAAACATTATGAGTTTAGTGTAAGGAAATTGATTTTTAGAACTTGAAATAATTTATTAAATCTTTAAGTCTTATGTTGAGTAAGTAAGCTAGAAAAGGGTTCACTTGGGGTCAACAATGGTATCCGAGTTGCAGCCACATCCACGGTGTAGGCTCGGGGCACGCCAAACTTTATATTAGAGCACAAAGTTCAAGAGTCATAGGGAGTCTCTGAAGTCGTATTAGTGTGAAGAGCGCCACATCTATAATTAGGACGTTGCAATATTTAGGAATTCTTTCAATTTATTTATACTCATTTAGTGTGTTAGAGTTTGATCTCTAAGAAGTCTCCTTTCTAATTTGTGCTTGTGTGTGTTTTTAGAGAATCATGCATCCATGCAGTGTTGTCAGTGGTCTCCTTGCTAAGATAAATGTCCAGCAACAAAGGGTACCTAATATACAAAAAATTCAAACTCAATGAGAGGTCACTCATGCTGAATTGTGTGAAATTATCCAGCGGCTAAGTCAAGTTGCAACCAATTAAGGGCAGAGAGATAATTGACACGAACTAACTAATACTTCAAGTATCTGTGAGCTTTTATGGATGACCTCCCAAGCTTCAGAGGTTCAAGTGTGACTGAGGATCTGGAGAACTTCATTGAAGAGCTGAAAAAGATATTCAATGTGATGCATGTTGTTGAGGCGCAGAGGGTGTAACTAGCTGCATACCAAATAACGGATGTTCTACAATCTATTTCAACCAATGGAAGAAGAATAGTGCCGAGGATGCACCAATAATGTGTTGGAAGTATTTGAGAATTCTCTCATAAGGACTTTCATTCCATGCGAGTTGCGAGAGGCAAAGATAAAAGAATTTCTCACCCTTAATGCGTAGTCTATAAGTGTTCATGAGTACAGTATGAAGTTCAGAAAACTCACGTTACGCTCTCGAAATGGTTGCTGACATGAAGAGGTGGATGAATATATTTGTTGTTGAGTTTTCTCATCGGTCAAGTAAGAAAGGCAAGGAAGCTATGCTGAAAGGGATATGGACCTAGTAAGGCTTATGATCCATATACAAAAAGTTGAGGAGGATAAGCTAAAGAATATAAATAGTTTGAGAATAAAAGTCCTAAGACATTAGGGAATAGTTCAGGCATCAAATGAGTAATTTCAACCATTCATCTCTTCAACAGAAATAGAAGGGACCTGCTCCATAATCTTCTAGTAAACCTGCACCTAAGAACAAAGGTGAGTACAATAGTCAGAACTCTCAGGGTCTCATAGCTAAACCTGCATATTCTCAAGGCAATATGGCACAAAGGGGTAGTAAAGTTCTTGCATGTGCTAGGTGTGGTAGAAACCACAAAGTTAAGTGTCGTGATGGGCAGACATGGTGCTTCAAGTGTGAATAAGAGGGTCAATTTTTGAAAGAGTGTCCAAAGAACATGCAAGGAAAGGGTATTGGTAGAGGAACAAATTGCTTGTATGTTGTTGGTATTCACCAAGAGCAAGAGGATTTTCAGGATATTGTCATTGGTATGATGCAAGTCTTTGACTTTACTGTTTATGCTTTGGTATATCTAGGGGCGAGATGATCCTATGTAACCCCTTATTTTGCTATGAATTTTGATATTAGTCTGAGAGAATTAGTGAAATATTCAGTGTTTCTACACCTGTTTTAAGCCCATTCACGCGGAGACAGTGTATCATGATTGTCCTATCTCCGTCAAATACGAAGACACCATGAATAATTAAATTGAGTAAGACATGGTAGACATTGATTTCATTCTCGGTATTGACCGGCTACATGACACTTATGCCTCAGTTGATTGTAGAATTCGAGTAGTCAAGTTCCAGTTTCCTAATGAACAAGACTTAGAGTGGAGAAGTATTCCTAAGGGTTGTTAAATTTCATACCTTAAGTCAAGAAAGTTAGTTTTGAAGGGTTGTATATATCACTTAGTCCAAGTTAATGACTCTAGTGTTGATATACCTCCCATCCATTCAGTTTCAGTTGTAAAAGCGTTTGTAGAAGTCATTCAAAATAATCTTCCCAAAGTCCTTCATAAGATAAATAGACTTCAACTTAGACATTATTCCAGATACTCGTCCTATCATTATTTTACGACATAGAATTGAACTAGCAGAGAGAGTTGAAAATCCATGAGAACAATTATCCAACCCATGACTTAGAGTTGGTTACTATTATATTTTCCCTGATATATGATGCCATTATCTGTATAATGTTCATGTGGAAGTGTTCACCAATCACAACAAGTTTTCAGTAGGTGATTAGTTAGTTAGAGTTTAATCTCAAACAGAGAGAGTTGTTAGGGTTACTCAAAGATTATGACATGAGTTCTCTTTATCAACCTGGTAAGAATTGTTTTGGTGTTGATGCCTTAAGCAAGTTGTCTACGGGTAGTACAACCTATTTCGAGGAAGGTAGGAAAGAGTTAAGAAAAAGAGTTGCGTAGACTTGCATGATTAGGAGTTTGATTTAATGAATTCCACAAAACAAGAAATAGTGGTGATGAATGGAGCTTACTCATCATCAATTGGACAAGTAAAAGCCAAGCAATACTAAGACCCCATCTTTCCCGAGTTAAAAGCAACTGCTCGGATGCAAAAAGTGATGGCTTTTGGACAAGGAAGAGATTATGTTTTGATGTATCAAGGTAGATTGTGTGATTGATTTCAAGGGTAATAGGGATGATCACCAAAATCACATGAAGTTTCTTAAAATAATAGTTACCACTTTAGCATCCAAATGGCTCCTTAGGAAGATCTTTATGGGAGAATATGCAAATCTCCTTTTGGATGGTTTGAAGTTGGTGAAGCAGGGTTGATAGGACGCAATTAGTTTATCAAGTTATGGATAAAATTAAAGACATTAAAGAGAGGTTGAAATCAGTGCAGTGTCGTCACAAATTCTACAATGATGTTAGGAGAAAGTTATTAGAATTCAAAGTAGATGATGGGGTCAGTCCAAACATGTTTTGTTCAGCGCAATTTATCCTCAAAGAGTTTTGAAAGTTGATGTTCTTGATATGTATTGTTGAATTTGAATGTTGTTCTTGAATTGGGTTGAATTGTGGAATTTATAAGATATTTCCATTAAAATTTAAAGTTATTTGGAGTAATCTTCTTGAGTATATATTCTGGGAATCGGGATCTAAGATAAATTTGAGGGAAATATTCGAGTTTAGGCGAATTGGGGATAAAAAGAAACAAGAGAAAAAAGACAAGAAACAATACCAGGACCACATCGTGGACCTATTCCATGAATGAACAAAAGTTAGTATGTGTCGTGGATAGGATGAGGACTCGTCTATCTCAAAATTAAGTTTCCTGAATAATTTATTCGAGAGAATCTCTCCGTCTCAGAATTTTCCCAAGACGGTGATTTCTTAACTTTTTTCAAGTTTATCTATTCAAAATCATTCCTAAACATTAAGAGACCTTTCCTATAACAAATCCTAATTCCTTGAATCCATAATTCAATTCAAGAGAACTTAAGAGTCAGTTCATGTAAAGATGAGATCAAGTAAGGTAAAGTTAAGATTAATGTCAAGTAAAGTTCACCAAAGTTTTTCAAACGTCTTTTATGAATACTTGAACTTTGTTTTAAGACTAAAAGTTTCAAGTTAAGAGTAAAGAATTGAGTTTATTTCTCAAACGATATAGGGAACTAACTATTCCTAAAGAATTTATAAATGTTTTAACATTTAAGATAAGATGAAACAAAGATTTCCAAAAGAGTTTTCAGCAAGAAAAGGGAACATTAATTTCAAGAGAGGTTTTAAGCTATGTTTTGAGTAATTATATCAATCCAAAGAAAAAAGTTATTTTTAAAATATATGAGGTAAATTTATTTTTGGGAGTAGGTTTGAGCACCGATATCGGAATGCGAGTTCAATTAACTCAAATCTCTATAAAGCATGTATCGATCATGGGAATTAAAGGATCATACCTAGAATCTATTTATCAACTCACATACCATCCTGGTCGGGCATCGAAGAGTTCAAAGACAATGAGTTTTACACCTCAAACAACCGGACTCACCAACGGGTCATGTTCCCACTAACGGGTTGTGGGTTCCTACCGTGGGTCTCACTTTTCGATGCTGAATTTTCTTTAAGTCTAGGACTCACTTACGGAACCTATTTACGGCTAATGCGGTGAATGAAGAATTGTCTCAATAAACCATTGAAAAGTAGTGAAACTTGGCTTTTTGAAGAAATCTTGAGTGGCAAATCCACATGCCGACTTATATTGATTAATAGACCTTTTTAAATCATGAGTCTCAAAACCAAAAAATATAAAATTTGTGACTGATAAAAAATAGTGTAACTCATCATGTTTTCTTCTAAAATGGTAAAGTAAAAAAACTTCAAAGTTGAAATAAATAAATTACAAATATATATATATATATATATATATATATATATATTAAATTAGGCTGTAATTAATTAAAAACATCAATTATTTTATTTGTATTGAAAAATATATATATTCAATCAAATACTCTTTAGTTTAGAATACAATAGTTTAGTTCATTTTTTCTATTTTATTGTATGAAAATTCAAAACTCTTTATGTAGACACAATACCTTATTTATAATAATATTATATATAACATTCATTGCACAATTTTCCAAGCGGTTCAATAACAAGAGTCGCCCATTATACACATCATTTCTTCACACCAAGCGCGAGCATAAACAAGAAGGGTCGGCGCCCTGTATCAACAAGTGTCAAAGACCAATAATCAAGAGAACGAAGAAGCATATTAAAAATGGCATTCCAGTTTGTACTTAAAGTGGACAACTCCCATACTTAAGACGAACTAAAAATCAAGAGTGAAAATTGAAAATGATCTGAATCAAGAGGAATGCCAATAGTGACAAAGTCACAACCACAAGAAGGACAGAGTCCCAACAAGAATGCAAAGTTACCAAAAAATCCGTACAAGTGGGCGAGTTACACAAGGGTTTTTAACGTCTTATATGACAACAATACAACAATGCAAAGTCACAAGAGGTAATTAACGTACCAATATAAACTTTCAGATATTCCAGCAGGTAAAAATAGTACAAGTACCAGTTTATACACAAACCTCAATGCTTTAGTAAGGAAATAGTCCAACACGACTTCAAGAGTTCATACCGTAGACCAATTAATATATGAAGGTCCTCAACTTGTTACCAAGTATACAAAACCTTAAAATACAATTAAATAACTTATTTAATTCCTAGTATCTGAATAATGTCGAAGTAAAACAGGATAATCATGACAAGTAAGCCTAGCATGTCCATATAAGACTAAGCTCCCAAAACAGTGATTCTGTCAAACAAAAACACTTCATGTTCAAACATAGTTTAAAAAAGGAAACGACAAAACTGGACTTTATAGCCTCATAAAAAATGTAGGTACATCTATTAAGCGTGCAAATAATCTAGAATCTCCTCAAAATACGTTTTGTACAAAAAGATATAATCAAAACAATAACAGTTGTACAAAAAGGATTTCTAATTCCAGTAGATGGAAAGAACTTGTCCTATGTTGAGTCCCATATTTCTATTCCATAATAGCAAAATTAGAGATTTCAATAAACATAAGAGTTGTATACCTACAAATTATATTTCCAAATCATATTTATTCACTGTAAACAAAGTTCTATAAGACAAGATATTCTTAAAATACAAAATACTACCCACCTAGGAAATAGATTTTTTTCATCACTTACCAATAGAAGTTTGTGTGTTGAATTCCATAAAAAGGGTCTAGATTAACTCCTATTTTGAAGAACAACTCTTAAGATAATGGTCTAAGGTTCCTACACTTCATTTTATACGAAATTCACAAGAGGAGTTGTGAAATATATACCTACACAAATGATCCTCATCACATGGAGGTGCTGCCCAAAAATTCGTGTGCTGCCAAAAATAGATACATATTCACCTATATGTATATAGTTGATGCCAATAACTCCAATTTACTTCTAATTCCAATTAGTAAATTTACATAAATACCCCCATACAATACTTTATATTACGATAGCACTTATGTTGGACACAATTGTAATTATCATAAAATTTCAAGTTCACAAAATGAGTATAAAGCACCTTATATTAATTAAGCAATGATGTATCGACATGTGAATAATGGTCTCGTATATTAGGGGTGTTAGAGTGACTTAGTATGTTTCATAAGGTTTTACGTAGTGTTTGGAGCTAAAATAGATAGGGAGGGTTCCTAACACCTGGATGGACGTATTTGGGGTGGAAAAATTTGGGCACGACTCCCCAAGGGCCCTGCAAAAGGCCCTAAAGAAGTACCCCAAGCATGGCCTAGATAGTGCCTGGGCAGTGTCAATCGACGCCTCATGGGTTGGTTGATGCCCTGTTGATGGAAAGCGTTGATTGAGACTTATTCTTCTTAGAAAAGGAAACCTTGGAGAATTCTCTTACCAAGATGACAGACCTGAAGAATGGATTGTGTCCCATCAACCGTCCGTCGATGGACAACCATCGATGCAACCTTCAATTCTCCCAGTTCAATGTTAAGTGAAGGGGTGAATTGGGAATTTCAGCCCACGTGTAAATAAATATATGGGTGGTTATTTTAGGTAGTTTTTACGTACTTTATGAAAATTTAAACAATAAAAAGACCCCCTTAGTATCTAGACTCCAAATCAAAACCCCTCTCTCACATTAGAACTCTCAAGAACACCATTGGAGAAGAAGAATAATTGGGAGAAGCAGCTTAGGATGATTTATCCGAGGATTCAAACTAAGATTAAGTCTCTAATATAATGTATGTGAAGTTTATTCTTTCATGGATTCTTCTATCCACGAAGCCCCGTAGTTTCCTTCAATTTTGAATCCAAAGAACCCCTATCTAGAGAGGGTTGTGATTGCATAGTGGGTAAGGCCTTATTGTGATCCCAATATAGTGGGTAGAGTTTAATGATGTTTATATAACGATTATGTCTTGTGATGTTGAATTTATTGATTTGACATTTAATTGAAGTGTGGAAGAGGGAATGAAGGTATGTGGACCCATGTTCTTTAATTTGATATTAATTATACATTGATTATATTTTGATTGGTATGGTTTACTTATGGTGGCGGTGTTATGTGTTTTACTTGCAATTGATGTGGCCTTGTCGGCGTTATTTTATGCAATATTATGAGAATGGCCTTATTGGCAACTACTTGAAATTATGTGGCTATTTGTGTAGTTTGATTATTGTGAAGCATGACATTATCAATCTACATGTGAAGTTATATAGTCATATATATTTTCTTCTAGTTATATTGCCTTAAGTCATCGTGTTAGACTTTGATTTTACATTATGAGTATAGTGTTAGGTTAAGTATTGGTTATTGTTAATTGACTTTATGAGTCTATGTTGAGTATATTAATAATGTTATGATGTAGGATGACTTGAAGATATTAGATTGTTTATATGCGTTTCTATAGTTACTTGCATTATGAGTTAAAAGTGAAGTATGTGGTATCTTGTCTTGGTTGACTTGTGTCACTTACTTGATGTATATATGATTGTGTGTATGTGATGTCTTGATTTAGGTTGTTAGAACTCTTAGTCTTGAATATATGAGTGATATGTGACTTAAATTATGATATGAGAGTCTATTATGTGAAAACCTTGAATTAAGTGTAAGGTTAAAATTGTTGAAGCACAAGATGTAATGGTATCCTTCAAAGTAAAGAAATGACGGACTTAAGGTTAGTTGGATGGAACAACATCATATTAATTCTTAGGAAAGTCATTATGAGCTTCTTGTCTCCATTGTGAGGTAGCCCTAGTGGACCTTCTTTGGTAGGGTAAATGTGATTTGGTTACGAACTTGATATGGAACCCATTTATATGAACCTTAATGAGAATTGATTTATAATAACTAAGCTACCACCAAGTGAGTATGGTAAGGGAAAGTAGTTATAGTTAAGTATGAGACTAGATTACAAAGTATGCCCTTCATATTATTTAAGCATGTGCCTACATGGGATGTGTCTAAGTTCAACCGTTGGAAAGTAGAACAACCTCATTTAAAGAACTTTTTTTATAAATTGTTGATCATATATATATATATATATATATATATATATATATATATATATATATATACACACACACACAAACACGCACACACACACACACAAATATAAAGTTAAATCATATATGTAATTTGAAATATCCTAATCATTATATCCGTAAAGGTGAAATATACCAAAACACATCTGTTCAATATTTTGCATTTTCATACTAATATATATTAAAACAAAAGATTGTTGCTTAGTAAAAGTCTCAAAACGTCAAGAAACAAAAGAAAGTTGAGCTAAATTAATAGGATTCTACTACTTTCATCATCCTCCTGTTTAATAAAAGTCTCAAATATATAAAGTGTAATGACCTGTTTAATCCTTTTGAGCAGCAGATTTTATTCTGGAAAAACAGGCTGAAGCGACGGACCCAACGACGGACCGTCATGGGCACGACGGACCGTCGCAGGGTCTCATTTCAAAACACTTAGAAAAACTGAAAATTGGGTACTGAAAATCGACTCTCTGAACTTCGTAACGAAATGGCAGGACGGACCGTCACAGGTGTGACGGACCGTCACAGACCCTTGGTAGAAATTTGGGTCTCTGAACATTGGGACGACCTGCAGGACGGACCTTCGCAGGCACGACGGCCCGTCACAGGTTGCGCAATCCCAGTCCGGGTCGGATTTCTTAATACGTTTTAAGGGACGTTTGTGACTATTCTTGCCTTAATTATAAAGTTAGTGGGTTAATGTTAATAAGTCTAATTACTTGGGGGTTAAAAGAAGTAACCTTAAGTTAATTAGTGGGGCATTATTGCCATCTTTTATTCTTAATTATATACTAATTAGGGTAAAAGAAAGAGGGTTTGAATAAGAAAACAGAAAAAACAAGAAGGGAGAGAGAGAAACGATCGAGAGAAGAGGAAAGCACCAAGCTTTGAGGATTAACTTGCTTGATTTCAATTCTTCGGTGGAGGTAGATTATGGTTTTCATGCTATTCGTAGTAAACTCTTAATAGCGAATGATATGTGTTAGTAGTACTGTAAACCTTCTATATGCTTAATTGTATGCTTGCATGAATGCTGTGATTATGTAATTGTGAATAAATAAGCATGATGAAGCTATTGAATCCCAAATATTGAAAAGAAACCCTAATCTACTTTGTTAATGATGATGCCTTGGTATAAAAGAAGGCTTGATGAACGAAAGTGGTGAGACTAGGGGATCGGGTGCCACGTTCGGTACCAGGATAGAATATGGATCGGGTGTCACATTCCGACACCAGGATAGAATATGGATCGGGTGCCACGTTCCGGTACCAGGATAGAATATGGATCGGGTTTCACGTTCCAACACCAGGATAGAATATGGATCGGGTGCCACGTTCCGGTACCAGGATAGAATATGGATCGGGTGTCACATTCTGACACCAGGATAGAATATGGATCGGGTGCCACGTTTTGGTACCAGGATAGTATATGAGGATCGGAGTGTCACGTTCCGACACCAGGATAGAATATGGATCGGGTGCCACGTTCCGATACCAGGATAGAATGAGGATCTTAGTGTCACGTTTCGACACCAGGATAGTATATTGAGGAGTGGAGTGTCTTGTACCGACATGAGGGGAATAAAGATAATGAATCTTGAAATATGTTAATCTATCCAATCTAATGAACTAAATTCCCATATGAGTATGATGAGGAGGTGTGAGTCCTCATTGATGTGCTTGGTGTTGTAACCAAGGGTTATGGTACCTGTAAATGCTGCATGCTAAGGATATTAGTTGATTTTATGATATTGCTTAATACATACTATTTTCTATTTTGAGTTGGCCGATGATATCTACTCAGTGCCCGTGTTTTTTACTGACCCCTACTTTTATTGTTTTCTTCTTGTTTATTTGTGGAGTGCAGCAAACGTGCCGTCATCTTCAACTCAACAGTAACTCAAGCCAGTCTTACTACATCAGAAATTCAGGGTGAGATAATGCTTCTAGCTTGGACTGGATCTTCTTCTTCAAGTCTTGATGCCTTGAACTTCCGGCATGGACTAGCTTCTTATGTATTTTAGCTTCTTAGAATACTCTTAGTTTAGTAATTTGATTATAGATGTTCTTGTGATGATGACTTCCAGATTTTGGGAATAATAATAGTTATTGAATTTATTAATGAGTTTAAGTCTTCCGCATTACTTTATGTTGATATTACCTTGAAATATTAAGGTTTAGATGGGTTGGTTCGCTCACATAGGAGGGTAAGTGTGGGTGCCAGTCGCAACCCGTTTTGGGTCGTGACAAACTTGGTATCAAAGCATTAGGTTCGTTGGTCTCATCACACAAGAACATGTCTAGTAGAGTCTTAAGGAACGGTAGGGGGACGCCTTTACTTTCCCTTGAGAGGCTATAAGACTTTAAGAAAATTTCACTCTTTCGTTCTTTCTTTCGTGCTACTACTCGAGTCCAATTGGTATCTAGGCGATACGAATTGGTATCTGACCATCTTCACTCTCTTTCGCAGATGGTTAGAACTAGAGCAACGACTACGCCAGTATCAACACCAGCACCGGCGGGACAGGGTGCCACTGAGCCAGCCACTGGGGCTGTAGCTCGAGGAAGAGCAGCGGCAAGAGGCCGTGGTAGAGGTCGTGGGAGGACGTCCTCTAGGGGAAGAGGACTAACACCTAGTCCATCTGATACTAGGGCAGTGACTCCTCCACCGACTGAGGAGGTAATAAGAGAAGGGGAGGATGGGGAAAATGAACAAGTGCAGAATGAGGAAATGCCACCCCAACCTACCCCAGAGATGATCAATCAGGTTCTGGCTTATCTTAGCGGGTTATCTGATAAGGGCCAGACACCCCCAGTGTTTTCTGCACCAGCACCTCAGGCTCCGGAGGTACAACATGCGGCTACTATGGCTCCCCGCATGGATGTTCCATTGGAAATAGGCACGTTTCCACGTCTGACTACTGGGCCTATAATGACAAATGATCAGCATGAACTTTTCAGTAAGTTCTTGAAATTGAAACCTCCAGTCTTCAAGGGTGCGGAATCTGAGGATGCTTACGATTTTCTGGTTGACTGTCATGAGCTACTACACAAGATGGGTATAGTAGAATGGTTTGGTGTTGAGTTCGTGACTTATCAATTTCAAGGGAACGCCAAAATGTGGTGGCGGTCACATATTGAGTGTCAACCAACAGAGGCACCACCTATGACTTGGGCTCATTCTCTAGCTTGTTTATGGAGAAGTATATCCCCCGAACTTTGAGGGATAGGAAAAGGGATGAGTTCTTGAGCCTAGAGCAAGGCAGGATGTTGGTCAATGCATATGAGGCTAAGTTTCGTGCACTATCCAGATATGCCACGCAACTTTGTTTCAGTCCACAAGAGAGGATTCGCCGGTTTGTGAAGGGGTTGAGATCAGAGTTGCGGATTTTGGCCTTACAAGTAGCGGCTACAGCAAAATCCTTCCAAGAAGTGGTAGACTTCGTGATAGAGGTGGAAGGAGTGAAGCCCGATGACTTCACCTCGACAGCGACATCAAAAAGGTTTTGAAAGGGAGGTGAGTTTAATGGTGCTTACACTAGAGGATAGGGTTCGGGAAGTTACTCAGTCCGACCAATTCAGTCTTCACTACAGACTGTAGTTGGGGGTCCACCTCCGACCGGTCAACACTTCTCTGAAAGACCTATGTATGAACCCAAAGAGTGCTATGGATGTGGGGAGATTGGACATATTAAGAGATATTGTCCAACACAGAGTTACAGACCTCCAATTGTTAGAGGTAGAGGTGGTCATGGCAGAGGCCGTTATTCTGGAGGACGTGGTGGTTGAGGTAATGGTGGTCACCAGAACGGCCGAGGTGATAGGCAACCTGGAGCCACTACATCACAACATGGTAGGGGCAACGGACAGACGAACGATAGGGCCCATTGTTACGCTTTCCCTGGGCGGTCTGAAGCGGAGGCATCTGATGCTGTCATCACAGGTAATCTTTTGGTTTGTGATTGCATGGCTTCTGTATTGTTTGATACTGGATCCACATTTTCTTATGTATCTTCCTCATTTGCTAATGGTCTAACTTTACATTGTGAATTACTTGATATGCCTATTCGTGTTTCTACTCCGGTGGGTGAGTCTGTGGTAGTTGAAAAGGTGTATAGGTCTTGTTTGGTGAACTTTGTGGGGAGCAACACTTTTGTAGATTTGGTTATCTTAGAAATGGTTGATTTTTATGTAATTCTGGGTATGACTTGGCTTTCTCCGCAATTTGCGATCTTGGATTGTAATGCTAAAACGGTGACGTTAGCCAAGCCTGGGGCAGATCCGTTAGTGTGGGAGGGTGACTACACTTCCAATCCGGTGCGTATCATCTCCTTTATTCGTGCTAAGAAAATGGTTAGTAAAGGGTGTTTAGCTTTCTTGGCACATCTCAAGGATGACACTACCCAAGTACCTTCGATTGAGTCGGTTTCGGTAGTCCATGAGTTTTTGGATGTGTTCCCTGCAGATCTTCCGGGTATGCCACCAGATAGGGATATTGACTTCTGTATCGATCTTGAACCGGGCACACGCCCCATTTCTATACCCCCTTATAGAATGGCTCCCGCAGAGTTAAGAGAGTTAAAAGCCCAACTTCAAGAGTTGTTAAACAAAGGCTTTATTAGACCAAGTGCATCTCCTTGGGGTGCTCTGGTTTTGTTTGTAAAGAAGAAGGATGGGAGTTTTCGAATGTGTATAGACTATAGACAACTAAACAAGGTAACCATAAAGAACAAGTATCCTCTTCCCCGCATTGATGACTTGTTCGATCAGTTACAAGGTGCTTGTGTCTTCTCTAAGATTGACTTGAGATCCGGTTATCATCAATTGAAAATACAGGCAACGGATGTGCCAAAGACTGCTTTTCGAACGAGGTATGGGCATTACGAATTTGTAGTGATGTCTTTTGGTCTTACGAATGCCCCTGCTGCGTTCATGAGCTTGATGAACGGGATTTTTAAGCCATATTTGGACCTCTTCGTGATCGTATTTATTGATGATATATTGGTATACTCAAAGAGCAAGAAGGAACATGAGGAGCATTTGAGAATGGTGTTAGAGTTATTGAGGAAGAAGAAGCTTTATGCAAAATTCTCCAAGTGTGAGTTTTTGCTAGATTCAGTGTCCTTCTTGGGACACGTGGTTTCTAAGGATAGAGTGATGGTGGATCTTTCTAAGATTGAGACAGTGAAGAATTGGGTAAGACCTACTAATGTGTCAGAAATAAGGAGCTTTGTTGGGTTAGCTAGCTACTACCGTCGATTTGTCAAGGGATTCTCTTCTATTGCTTCCCAATTGACGAACTTGACTAAGCAGAATGTTCCATTTGTATGGTCGGACGAATGTGAGGAAAGCTTTCAGAAGCTCAAGACCTTGTTGACTACCGCACCTATCCTTACCTTGCCAGTAGAGGGTAAGAACTTCATTGTTTATTGTGATGCATCCTATTCGGGTTTGGGTGCAGTGCTAATGCAAGAGAAGAATGTGATTGCTTATGCTTCAAGACAATTAAAAGTGCATGAACGTAACTATCCAACTCATGATTTGGAATTGGCTGCGGTAGTGTTTGCATTAAAGCAATGGAGACACTATTTATATGGGGTTAAGTGTGAGGTCTACACGGATCATCGTAGCCTTCAGTATTTCTTTACTCAGAAGGATTTGAACTTGAGGCAACGGAGATGGATGAAGCTACTAAAGGACTACGATATCACTATCTTGTATCATCCGGGAAAAGCGAATGTTGTAGCGGATGCTTTAAGTAGAAAGGCGGGAAGCATGGGAAGTCTAGCTCACTTGCAAGCTTCTAGACGCCCACTGGCTAGAGAGGTTCAGACTCTAGCTAATGACTTGATGAGATTAGAAGTAAACGAGAAGGGAGGATTGATGGCTTCTGTGGAGGCAAGATCTTCCTTTCTTGACAAGATTAAGGGAAGACAGTCTAATGATGAGAAACTACGCAGAATTCAAGATAAGGTATTGCGAGGAGAGGCTAAGGAAGCACAAATTGATGAGGAAGGTGTTTTGAGGATCAAGGGAAGGGTATGCGTACCCGCGTCTATGATTTGATCAACACTATTCTG
Source organism: Solanum lycopersicum (assembly GCF_036512215.1). NCBI lineage: Eukaryota > Viridiplantae > Streptophyta > Magnoliopsida > Solanales > Solanaceae > Solanum > Solanum lycopersicum. Next base: position 47,635,348 of record NC_090810.1, on the reverse strand, counting down.
ACAGAGGCTCATACTTCAAGGTATTCTATACATCCGGGTGCAACCAAGATGTATCGTGACATAAAGCAACACTTTTGGTGGAGTAGAATGAAGCGTGATATTGTTGACTTTATTGCCAAGTGTCCAAACTGTCAACAAGTAAAGTATGAACACCAGAGGCCCGGAGGAACACTTCAGAGAATGCTCATTCCTGAATGGAAGTGAGAGAGAATTGCAATGGATTTTGTGGTTGGTCTTCCCAAGACATTGGGAAAGTTTGATTCTATTTGGGTAATTGTTGATAGGTTAACTAAGTCTGCTCACTTCATTCCGGTCAAGGTGACTTACAATGCAGAGAAGTTAGCCAAACTTTACATCTCGGAAGTGGTGCGATTGCATGGGGTTCCACTATCCATCATATCAGATAGAGGTACGCAGTTTACTTCTAAGTTTTGGAAGACATTGCATGCGGAATTGGGTACTAGGTTGGACCTTAGTACTGCGTTCCATCCTCAGACCGATGGTCAGTCTGAGAGAACGATTCAAGTGTTAGAAGATATGCTTCGTGCATGTGTGATAGATTTTGGTGGCCATTGGGATAGCTTCCTACCCTTAGCGGAGTTTTCATACAATAATAGCTATCACTCAAGCATTGAAGTATTGTATGGTAGGAGATGTAGGTCTCCCATTGGTTGGTTTGATGCATTTGAGGTTAGGCCTTGGGGTACTGACCTTTTGAGGAATTCGATAGAGAAAGTGAAGTCTATTCAAGAAAAGCTTCTAGCGGCGCAAAGTAGACAAAAAGAATATGCAGATCAAAAGGTTAGAGACTTAGAGTTCATGGAGGGTGAACAAGTCTTGTTGAAAGTTTCACCAATGAAAGGGGTGATGCGGTTTGGTAAAAGGGGTAAACTAAGTCCAAGGTACATTGGACCATTTGAAGTATTTAAGCGAGTAGGAGAGGTGGCTTATGAGTTAGCCTTGCCTCCAGGGCTGTCCGGAGTACATCCGGTATTCCATGTGTCGATGTTGAAAAGATACCATGGGGATGGGAACTACATTATCCGTTGGGATTCAGTTTTGCTTGATGAGAACTTGTCTTATGAGGAGGAGCCTGTTGCTATTTTAGATAGAGAAGTTCGCAAGTTGAGGTCAAGAGAGATTGCATCCATCAAGGTGCAATGGAAGAATCGACCCGTTGAAGAAGCCACTTGGGAGAAGGAGGCGGATATGCGAGAAAAGTACCCACATCTGTTTACAGATTCAGGTACTCCTTTTCGCCCTTGTTTTCCTTCTTTTGATCGTTCGGGGACGAACGATGGGTAAATTGGTATCTATTGTAACGACCTGTTTAGTCGTTTTGAGCAGCAGATTTTATTCTGGAAAAACAGGCTGAGGCGACGGACCGTCATGGGCACGACGGACCGTCGCAGGGTCTCGTTTCAAAACACTTAGAAAAACTGAAAATTGGGTACTGAAAATCGACTCTCTGAACTTCGTAACGAAATGGCAGGACGGACCGTCACAGGTGTGACGGACCGTCACAGACCCTTGGTGGAAATTTGGGTCTCTGAACTTTGCGACGACCTGCAGGACGGACCATCGCAGGCACGACGGCCCGTCAGAGGTTGCGCAATCCCAGTCCGGGTTGGATTTCTTAATACGTTTTAAGGGACGTTTGTGACTATTCTTGCCTTAATTATAATGTTAGTGGGTTAATGTTAATAAGTCTAATTACTTGGGGGTTAAAAGAAGTAACCTTAAGTTAATTAGTGGGGCATTATTGCCATCTTTTATTCTTAATTATATACTAATTAGGGTAAAAGAAAGAGGGTTTGAATAAGAAAACAGAAAAAACAAGAAGGGAGAGAGAGAAACGATCGAGAGAAGAGGAAAGCACCAAGCTTTGAGGATTAACTTGCTTGATTTCAATTCTTCGGTGGAGGTAGGTTATGATTTTCATGCTATTCGTAGTAAACTCTTAATAGCGAATGATATGTGTTAGTAGTATTGTAAACCTTCTATATGCTTAATTGTATGCTTGCATGAATGCTGTGATTATGTAATTGTGAATAAATAAGCATGATGAAGCTATTGAATCCCAAATCTTGAAAAGAAACCCTAATCTACTTTGTTAATGATGATGCCTTGGTATAAAAGAAGGCTTGATGAACGAAAGTGGTGAGATTAGTGGATCGGGTGCCACGTTGCGGTACCAGGATAGAATATGGATTGGGTGTCACGTTCCAACACCAGGATAGAATATGGATCGGGTGCCACGTTCCGGTACCATGATAGAATATGGATCGGGTGTCACGTTCCGACACCAGGATAGAATATGGATCAGGTGCCACGTTCCGGTACCAGGATAGAATATGGATCGGGTGTCACGTTCCGACACCAGGATAGAATATGGATCGGGTGCCACGTTTCGGTACCAGGATAGTATATGAGGATCGGAGTGTCACGTTCCAACACCAGGATAGAATATGGATCGGGTGCCACGTTCCGGTACCAGGATAGAATGAGGATCGTAGTGTCACGTTCCGACACCAGGATAGTATATTGAGGAGCTCTAGCACGGAAGAAGAAGCGCCATGAGAGAGAGGCCTCGAGGAGGGAGCCTCGCTTGCTAATGAGGAGGCACGTCAGATGAGAGCAGTAAAGTTAGTTGCTGGGGCATCTAGCTCCAGAAATGTAGAGATAGAGGGAGGCATTGCTGATAGTGTTGTTGATGCTGAGGACACTAGTGAGGTTGTGCAGACTGCAGAGGTAGTGGGTTGCAGGGAACCGGATCCACAAGCTTGCTGATAGTCGGCTCTTTGCGCCCTTGGTTTGCTGCACCTACCACTCTTGTATTTCAATTTTGTATACATTGGGAACGATTGCATGTCTTTTTTGTTGGGGGTGGGGTAAATTGAAAGTGAGTGCTAGGGTGAAGTCTGAGTAGCCCAATTCACTATCCCCTTTTGGGGTTTTCTTGCCTGTTTTCTTTTTCCCCAAGAGACTTATTACTTTTTCTGTTAAACTGGCATGTCTATATTTTGTGTACACAGTTTAATTCTGAAGCATGATGGCTAAAATGATATCCTGATAAAATTAAAAATGATGCATGACTAGGCACAGTAATTGATAATTGTGTGGCTCTAAGCATGACATTGAGGTACACCGCTGCATGACCCTAAGTCTAAAATTTGAACTAGGTGTCTGATAATCTGATAGAGTAATGAGATGTCAAGTGAGTGTGAGGAAGATTTGAATAGTCAACTATTTAAACTGAGCTAGAACTTTCCTGGTTAGTCCTGCTAAAAGTAAGATGTAATAAACAATTAGGAAAGGATCATAGGCCCTTATTAAATATAGCTAATTTTTAGCCTAAATAAAAGAAAACCAAATGAAATTTATCCTTCTTTGATACAAATGAGTTGAGCTTAAACTAGACCTTTCTTTTTCACCCCAACTGATATTTTCTGAGAATAATGTGTTGGCCCTGGTCCCTCCTTGGACATGTGCACCTCAACTTATGCTTTTTGCAGTAAACAACCCTTTTTATGGCCCTGATCCAACTTTGGGTATTGTGTACTTTGACTCATGGCAAAGCCATGAGTTGAGGGTGTCTATTATGAGGAATGCTCTAGAAAGTGGGGTTGAAAGAACAAAAATAAAGTGACTCAACAATTAGTAAAAGAAAAGTAAAAAAAATACAAGAAATACAAGCAAGAAAAGATGAGTCACTTACACAAATGAAGAAAGAAGGGAAAATAGGAAGGTGAAAGAATATGAGAAACTGGGCAAAATAAAATGATCAAAAATGGTATGTATAGCTGATATGTCAAGGAGGAAAAAAAGTCACTAAAGTATACCTAAATATACCCTACATGACCCTGAGCCTAATGTTACTAGCTAAGAATGTCCTATCGTGATCCTAAGAGTTGTATAGCGAACTTATAGCAGTGAAAATAAGGGCAAACTTATGGCAATATGTATCAATGAGTGTGAATTTGTTCTGAGAGTGATTGTTGAAAAGTAATCCTTATACTCAAACTGAAATCATTGTGTGAAAAATGAGGATTTTGTTTTGAAGTGAGGACACTAGTTGCAATACCAAAAATATTAGCACCTCGGTGAGAAATTGAAGAGGATAGTGTTTAGTGCATTGTGAGTCTGCGTCATGGTCTGATTCAACATAATTCAAGCCTAGTAGTAATAGCATGCATAAACATGATGAGATTGATCGGTATGGATATCCAAATGATTGTAAAGGATAAAACATGGATACTATTGTACAAAGATTTTGTATTAAGTCATTGTGCGTCGCTTGAGGACAAACAACGAATTTAAGTTTAGGGTGTTGATATACCATGGTTTCACGGTATTATTAATAATTTTTACTTATTTTAGTGTGTCCAAAAGACTTTTTGTGCTAATTTTTATGTAATTTTTTTAAATGCATGAAATCTGTATAAAAGATGAATGCAGGTTTTTTGAGCAAGAAATATAAAAAAGTACCATCTACGGAGCTTGTGACGGTCCGTCATGCTCGTGACAGTCCGTAGGTGGCCTCGTAGTGCAGTTGCTGAAGGAAGATGGGAGAGTCTAACCAAGTGTGGGGTTACGGAGTACGTGACGGACCATCGTAGCCATGACGGTCCATCCTGCTGGTTCGTCATGAAGATCAGAGAAGTAGTCCCAGTACCAAAATTCCAAGATTTCAAGTGTTTTGGAACAGAGACCCTCGAAGGACTATTGTGCCTATGACGATCCTACATACCTTCCGTCGAGGGTAATGAAGAGAGTAGCAAAAGAAACTGCACAAGTATGGGACGACGGAGTCCATGACGGTCCGTCGTGACCACGACGATCCGTCGCGAGGTCCGTCGATCTAGCCGCATTTTGATAGATTTCCAGCAAATAGAGTCCTTATTTAATTAGGTTTAATTTTTTATAAATAGTTCAAAAACCTCGTTTTTGAGGTTGGACTCTGGGTTATTAGTCCCTTGATTATTGTTAGACTCTGGATTATTTTTAGACTCTTTGTGAGATTCTTGATTATTTTGAGACTTTTGTAATTGATTGTTGGTGACTTTTGCTAATTAATCAACTGAACTTTTGGATTATACTCTTTCTCATTGAAGTAAGTGCATGAATTCTTATATCATATATTTGAATATTATGATTATGACTATGGGTAACTAAACTCCATAACTAGGGTTGTGGGAACCATAGGCGAATAATGAGGTAAAACCTAACTAAAATAACAATTCTAGAATAGTGTCTTGCATGTATTGATAATTCTTTCGCTTAGAAGTCTTTTTAATCGATGGACAACGTTAGAACTCGCCTTAATGCTACTTTCCGGACTAAGGAGGTAGATAATAGGAAAAGAATTATCAACATAGATTTAGTGTATACTATCTAATATGCTAGTATTGATTGGTACGAGGTAATAACTTCGTCGAATATCGAATATGATGCTTAATATGAGGTAAAGATAAGGCTTAGTATAACAACACACGTAGCTGGACCAAGGTGCGGAGTGAAATTTTCTAGATGCCGGACCAAGGATTTAGAAATATATAACTTATCACTTTGCATGCAAGATACTAGGAAAGAACTGTTATTGTTAGAATTATCAAGTTATGAACCTGTGGGGAACACGTAAACCCTAGTTACTTTTACTTATTGATTAAACTCCAACATTTGAAGGTGGTAGTTGTCTCCTTCAATTTCGCTAGTTATTTTCATTTATTTATAAATAACAAACACCCCTTTTAGCATTTTTGTTTTCCAAGGAAGTAATTGACTTAACAATAGTAATAATAGATTGAAGTTAAGTCTAAACTATTTTTCTCGTGGGAACGATCCCAACTTCACTAGTTGGGTTATTTACTTGACACAAACGCTTTACTTCTTATTTGAGAAGTATGTTTGAGCGTATCACCGGTTAATTGGTCTGACAACAACTTTCCCAGGGGTCTTTTGGACCTTTCCCACTTTGTTTAAGAACTAAGTTATGTTGTTTTTACCCTAAATCATCATATTTTAGTCAGTTTAAGCCTAGAAACATAACTAAAATATATTTTAGTAAAATCATTAAATAAAAAGTTTGAAAATTAGAAGCAAGAACGGGGAAAAAGCACAAGAGCCCTAGTTTAAGAATGCAACAAGTTCCAGCAGTTCTAGCCCCAAAATCTAAGTATTGTTCTGTGGATTATATCACCAAGCATGTGCGATTTCCTTAGTGGGTTCCTTTCACCCATTGGGTCCCTAGTTTTTAGTCAGATTCTTGATTTTATTATGATGATTAAACATTGGGTTTCTAGAACTTTGATAGAAGTTCATGAATTTATTAAATATATGTTCCAGATCATAGTATCATGTTGGTATTGAGATTATCCCATGAAGTTCAGAACCCTAGCTTTGTATCTTTTTAGTTCTTAAATTATAGATGCTAGGTTAGATATTTCAAACACTTCAAATATACATACCTCAATTATAAATGTATAATTACCAGATTAGTTATTGCATTCTCAGTTTTCATGTTCAGAGATATATAGTATTTAAAGAAAATCAAACATACTCAATAAATTTAAAGAATTCATTGGGAGTAGCATAATATTGAGTTGGACTAGGGTTTAGCGTACCCAGTAGCCCAGAAGTACAAGAAAAGTAGGTTATAAGTCCCATCTGTAGGCAATCCATTTAGTAATCACGCAAGTATGCCTGTATACCTTTAGCAGGGTATATTGGGTCCTCTCATTGGGGCGTATGTATTGGACTCCACATTTAGATCAAGCGGTTTTATTATCGGTTATTAGTAGCTCCCACAGATAATTCAGACTCTCTGCATATACCATTTATCCGTATATTCAGTATTCAGTTTCAACATGTTATAAATTGTTCATTGCGTCCAGTTAGCTCAGAATTCAGTTTATCATGTCAGATTATTAACTTACTTTTATGCTTGTTCTGTTATGTTTTATTTAAGATTTATTCTATCCTGAATGCTCTGTACCTTTCAAGTACTTACACATACGTGCGCTACAACTTCTCGTGATGTAGGTTCAGATTCTTACTATCCAGATCACGCATTAGATCGAATTCCGATGTCCAGTTCAGTAGACTCAGTGGTGATTCCTCATTCTTCAAGAACAACAGTTATGAGTTTTATTTAAGTCTTTAGTCATTTAGTTTCAGTTTTTGCTAAATTTAGCTGGGACTTATCCCAGTATTTCTAGTCCAGTTTAAAGGCTTATTTCATACATAGTTAAATTCAGCTTAGTATTGAGTTAATATTCATTTGTATTAAACTCATTGTTTTTTTAAATATCTCAGTTATACAATTTGGGTACTCCCCATCTTTTCAAATTTAATTATGATTTAGCTTCCGCATCAGTTTATTAATTTTAGTATTCTCATGATCATGCCAGCAGGGCTAGCTTGGGATCACTTGGTTTCCTAGGTTCCGTGTCCTCATCTCGGGGTAGCTCGGGGCGTGACAAATCTTTGTAATAGAGCACTAGGTTTAAATTTCCTAGGATGTTTTAAAAGTCACACTAAGTAGAGTCCTTTTCATGGGTGTGAAGTGCACCACATCTAATGAGAGGGAGGCTATGCTATTTTTTTTAGGAAAAACATCACTTTCTTGATATTCTTATCGTGCGTAAGGTATGATCTTATACCATTCTAAGTTGACGTTCTACGTTTCACATCATGCCTCCTTGTAGAGCTAACGCTAGGAATGCGAACGCCAGAAATGGAAACGCAACTCCTCCAGTCCCAGATCAGGAATTCTCTAATGCTGAGTTCAGAAAATGTCATACATATGTTGGCTCAAAGTATGACTAACCAGAACAATAGGGTTCATGATCATGTTAATAAAAATGGTTGATCAGTCCTCCTGAGTTCATAGGATCTCAAGCTAATGAGGATCCTCAGAATTTCTTAGATGAGATCAAGAAGATCTGTGAAGTAATACAAGTCACGGGGAATGATAGGGTTGAGTTAGTATCATACCAATTGAAGGATGTTGCTCATTTCTGGTACACTCAGTGGAAGGAGAATAGGGGTGCAGATTCATCTCCAGCTCCTATCACTTGAGATTGATTTAGTGAGATTTTTCTCGACAGGTTTTTCCTAATAGAGTTGATAGAGGCAAAGGCTCAGGTATTCATGAACTTAAGGCAGGGTAACATGACAGTCCAAAAGTATGGACTCAAGTTTAACCAACGCTTCAGGTATGCTCCTCACATGGTTGCTAACTCCAGGGCTCAAATGAATAAGTTTTTATATGAAGTGTAATATTTGGTGAATATTAAGTCATAAATGCGTTTTTACTTGGATTATGAACATCTCTAGGCTTATGACTCATACTCAGCAGGTTGAGGGTGAAAAGATTAAAAGCAGGCTAAGGAAAATAATAAGGTTGTGAGTGGGAACTATGACTATTCTCTGTAGAAGTCGGGTGGTCAAAATTGCTTGCAGGGCCAGCAGAAGTTTTCAGCTCCACCCCCTTCATCAGCTAATGTTCCATTATCCAAGAACAAGTAAGACCAGAAGGGTAGAGCACAAGGCTCTAAATCTCAGGGAAGTGTTTCAGGCACCAAGACTTACCCCACTTTCCCTAGGTGTTGTAAGAACAATCTGGGTGAGTATCTTGAAGGAAAAGAGGGATGTTTTGGGGGAGGTAAATCTGGTCACAGGTTGAGGGATTGTCCTTCTAGACAATGTCAAGGAGGTGGTAATGGTATATCGCAGTCTACAGCTTCAACAACACCAGCAAGTTGAACAACTCAATAGAATAACTCATCTGGTACAGGTGGCGGTCAGCTCCATAACATGTTGTATGATCTTCAGGCTTTCCAGGATCAGGAAGGTTCTCTAGATGTCTTCATTGGTATGTTACGTGTCTTTGACCTTGATCCAAGCGCTACTCTTTCTATTGTAACTTCTTCAGAGCAGTCAAATTCAACGTTAGTCCAGAAACTCTCTCAAAACCTTTCTGAGTCTGAACTCCAGTTGGTTAACCAATTATATCTAGATGGGTATACAAAAATTGACCTATCACAGTATGCCTCAATCGATTGTAGAACTAGGACTGTTCATTTTCAATTTCAAGACGAACCAATCTTAGAATGGAAGGGTAGTAGCTTAGCGCCTATGGGTCGATTTATTTCTTACCTTATGGCCAGAAAAAAGATATCTAAAGGTTATATCTATCATCAAGTTCTTGTTAAGGATTATAGCCTTGAAACCCAAACTCTTGAGTTAGTTCCATTAGTTTGTGAATTTCTAGAAGTGTTCCAAAATATCTTCCCGTAGTCTTGCCAAAAGGGAAATCAACTTTGGAATTGATCTCCTTCTAGATACACATTTTATTTCTATTCCTCCTTACAGAATGGCTCCAGAGAGCTTAAGGAATTGAAAGAGTAGTTGAATGACCTTCTAGATGAGGGCTTCATCAGACCTAATATTTCACCATGGGGTTCACCAATGTTGTTCGTAAGGAAGAAAGATGGTCTCTCAGAATGTGCATTGACTATTGAAAGTTGAACAAGGTCAAAATAAAGAATAAGTATCCCATCCCCAGGATTGATGACTTGTTTGACCAACTTCAGGGTGCTAGCCGTTTCTCAAAGATATTATTCAGATTGGGTTATCATCAGCTCAGAGTCATAGATAGTGACATTTCGAAAACAACCTTCAGAACTCGGTATGGTCATTATGAATTTGTAGGTATGTCGTTTGGACTAACTAATGCTCCTAAGCTTTCATGGATTTGATTAACAGAGTTTTCAAACAGTACTTGGACTTATTTATTATCGTCTTCATTGATGATATCCTCATTTACTCTAGGAGTGAGGAATATCATGCATGTCATTTGAGAGTTGTTCTGCAGACTCTTAAGGATCGCCTAGTAATTTGCTAAGTTAAGAAAATGTTAATTCTGCTTGCAATTTGTTGCTTTCCTTGGACACATTGTATTTACAGAAGGATCCGAGTGGATTCACAGAGCATTGAACTAGTGAAACAGTGGCCCAGAACTGCTTTTGCTACATGTATTTGAAGTTTCTTAGGTCTAGCATGTTAGTAGAGAAGGCTTGTGGAAGGATTTTCATCCTTAGACTCACTATTAACTAGGTTGACTCAGAAGATGGTCAAGTTTAAATGGTCTGACGATTGTTAGAAAAGCTTTGCAGAATTGACAATTAGATTTACTATAGCTCCTGTCTTAACTCTTCAAGAGTGTTGAGATGGTTATATGATTTATTGCGATGCATCCAGAGTTGTCCTTGGTTGTGTGTCAATGCAGCGAGGCAAGGTGGCATATGAGTTAGAGTTGCCAGAAGAATTAGGCGTCCGATCTTCCACATCTTAATCTTGAAGAAGTCTGTGGGTGATCCAGCCTTTATAGTGTCATTGGAGAGTGTGGAAGTAAAAGATAATCTTTCTTATGAGGATGTACCAATTAAGGTTCTTGACCGTCATGTAAGAAGGTTGAGAAACAAAGAAGTCACTTCGGTCAAGGTTTTGTGGAGAAGTCAGTCCGTAGAGGGACTACTTTGGATGTAGAAGCAACCATGAAAGCCAAGTTTCCGCACCTCTTTCCTTCCGATTCCACTCTATCTTGAGGTAATAGTTCCTCTTTAGTTTTCCAATCATTCATGCATAAATTCAGTCTTAGAATCATGTTCCCTCAATTTGTACTTATATTTTCAGCATATTTTCATATACTCGGAACTCAATTCAGTCAAAAAGTCAGTTTTGAATGTTTAGTAGTGCGGTTTGCAGCTCTCTCCCTCTATTTCAGCTAGTTTAGTCTTCATTAGAGGACGAATGTTCCCAAGGGAGAGATAATGTAACACCCAGTAGTCCAAATAGATCATGAATCAATTTTTTTTTTAAAAAAAATTGCAGGTGCAACAAACGGTGGCATCGATGGTCCGTAGGAAAGATGACGATTCGTCCTGCACGACTGTCGATGGTATCAGAAACTCCCAAAAATTTTAGCCCAGAAAAATTGGCTAAGTCTTGATCGACGGATGGACCGACGTCCGTAGGTCAGACGATGGTCCATAGTCTGTGACCGTTGATCGAGATTCCCGTTCACCTAGTCTCTGACATGAGCTACGGATGACCATTATGGTTTGTAGGTTGAAAATTGAAGACTGTTAAGGGGAAATGTAGTTGGGTAAGCTTCAAATAGTTATAACTCTTAGCACAAAATGAATTAGGTGTCGCATGACCTACCCACAGATAGATAATTTAATTAGCTTTCCATAGCCACAGACCTTTCTAAAATCAAACCTCCTAGTAAAATGTTATTCCCATTTTAGTAAAGTCCAGCCCAACAGGCCTAGTCGGCGGACCCAACAACGGGGCGTCAGTCAGACGATGAACCATCAGTCATGGTCGTAGTTAGGTTTGACAATAACTTTTCTAGGGGTCTTTTGGACCTTTCCCACTTTTTTTAAACCCTATGTTACGTCGTTTTGACCCTAAATCATCATATTTTAGTATATTTAAGTCTATAAACATAACTAAAACAAATATAAAATAAATCAGTAATTCAAAAGCTGGAAAATTAGAAGCAAGAAATGAGAAATATCTCAACAACCCTAGTTCAGGAACGCAATAAGTTCCAGATATTCCAGACCCAAAATCTAAGTATTTTTTGTGGATTTCATCACCAGGTGTGTGGGATACAACTAGTGGGTTCGTTTCACTGATTGGGTCTCTAGTTTTCAGTTAGATTCTTGATTCTATTATAATGATTAAACCTAGGGTAACTAGAACTTTGATAGAACTTCATGAATTTATTAAATATATGTTCCGAATAAGATTTCATGTTATTGTTCAGATTATCGCATGAATTTTAAAACCCTGCCTTTGTATTTCCTTAATTACACATGCTAGGTCCGATATTTCACACTTTATATATACATGCCTTAGTTATAAATGCATAATTACAATATTAATTGTTGCATTCTCAGTTTGCATATTAAGTTTTGAGATATCCAGTATTTACAGAAACTCAAACATAACCAGTGAATTTACAGAATTCATTGGGAGTAGCATAATACAGAGTTGGACTACGTTTTAGCATACCCGATAGTCCCAAAACTACTAGCCATGTAGATTTTAAGTCCTCTGATGGGCGATAAATTTAGTGATCACGGCAACATGCCTTTATACCTTTGGCAAAGTATATTGGGTCCTCTCGATGGGGTGTATGCATCGGACTCTACATTTAGCTCATGTGGTTTTATTATTAGTTCAAAGGCGTGAAATTAAATACACGATGGAGATAAAGTGTTCTTAAAGGTGTCTCCATGGAAAAAAAATTATGACAGTTGGCCAAAAAGAAAACTGTCTCCAATTTATAGGACCTTAAGAGATACATGAAAGGGTTGGCTCAGTTGCATATAAATGGGCTTTACCACCAAAGTTAGACAAGATCCACAATATCTTCCATGTTTCTATGCTCCGAAGATACCATTCTTTTCTATCTCATATTCGTATAATTGAATCAATTTAGGTCAATGCTAACTTTACGTATAGTGAAGTACCTATACTAATTCAATCTCGGGAAATAAAGCAGCTTAAAAACAAGAGAATCCCCTTAGTAAAGGTACTTTGAATGAACCATTTTGGAAAAGAAGCTACCTGGGAGAGAGAAGAATACATGAGGAGACAATATACACACTTGTTTCGGGACTAGCCTAAGGTAAATTTGAGACAAAATTTCTTAGATGAGATGAAGAAGATCGGTGAGGTAATACAAGTCACGGGGAATGATAGGGTTGAGTTAGTATCATACCAATTGAAGGATGTTGCTCATTTCTGGTACACTCAGTGGAAGGAGAATAGGGGTGCAGATTCATCTCCAGCTCCTATCACTTGAGATTGATTTAGTGAGATTTTTCTCGACAGGTTTTTCCTAATAGAGTTGATAGAGGCAAAGGCTCAGGTATTCATGAACTTAAGGCAGGGTAACATGACAGTCCAAAAGTATGGACTCAAGTTTAACCAACGCTTCAGGTATGCTCCTCACATGGTTGCTAACTCCAGGGCTCAAATGAATAAGTTTTATATGAAGTGTAATATTTGGTGAATATTAAGTCATAAATGCGTTTTTACTTGGATTATGAACATCTCTAGGCTTATGACTCATACTCAGCAGGTTGAGGGTGAAAAGCTTAAAAGCAGGCTAAGGAAAATAATAAGGTTGTGAGTGTGAACTATGACTATTCTCTGTAGAAGTCGGGTGGTCAAAATTGCTTGCAGGGCCAGTAGAAGTTTTCAGCTCCACCCCCTTCATCAGCTAATGTTCCATTATCCAAGAACAAGTAAGACCAGAAGGGTAGAGCACAAGGCTCTAAATCTCAGGGAAGTGTTTCAGGCACCAAGACTTACCCCACTTTCCCTAGGTGTTGTAAGAACAATCTGGGTGAGTATCTTGAAGGAAAAGAGGGATGTTTTGGGGGAGGTAAATCTGGTCACAGGTTAAGGGATTGTCCTTCTAAACAATGTCAAGGAGGTGGTAATGGTATATCGCAGTCTACAGCTTCAACAACACCAGCAAGTTGAACAACTCAATAGAATAACTCATCTGGTACAGGTGGCGGTCAGCTCCATAACAGGTTGTATGCTCTTCAGGCTTTCCAGGATCAGGAAGGTTCTCTAGATGTCTTCATTGGTACGTTACGTGTCTTTGACCTTGATCCAAGCGCTACTCTTTCTATTGTAACTTCTTCAGAGCAGTCCAATTCAATGTTAGTCCAGAAACTCTCTCAAAACCTTTCTGAGTCTGAACTCCAGTTGGTGAACCAATTATATCTAGATGGGTATACTAAAATTGACCTGTCACAGTATGCCTCAATCGATTGTAGAACTAGGACTGTTCATTTTCAATTTCAAGACGAACCAATCTTAGAATGGAAGGGTAGTAGCTTAGCACCTATGGGTCGATTTATTTCTTACCTTATGGCCAGAAAAAAGATATCTAAAGGTTATATCTATCATCAAGTTCTTGTTAAGGATTATAGCCTTGAAACCCAAACTCTTGAGTTAGTTCCATTAGTTTGTGAATTTCTAGAAGTGTTCCAAAATATCTTCCCGTAGTCTTGCCAAAAGGGAAATCAACTTTGGAATTGATCTCTTTCTAGATACACATTTTATTTCTATTCCTCCTTACAGAATGGCTCCAGAGAGCTTAAGGAATTGAAAGAGTAGTTGAATGACCTTCTAGATGAGGGCTTCATCAGACCTAATATTTCACCATGGGGTTCACCAATGTTGTTCGTAAGGAAGAAAGATGGTCTCTCAGAATGTGCATTGACTATTGAAAGTTGAACAAGGTCAAAATAAAGAATAAGTATCCCATCCCCAGGATTGATGACTTGTTTGACCAACTTCAGGGTGCTAGCCGTTTCTCAAACATATTATTCAGATTGGGTTATCATCAGCTCAGAGTCATAGATAGTGACATTTCGAAAACAACCTTCAGAACTCGGTATGGTCATTATGAATTTGTAGTTATGTCGTTTGGACTAACTAATGCTCCTAAGCTTTCATGGATTTGATGAACAGAGTTTTCAAATAGTACTTGGACTTGTTTATTATCGTCTTCATTGATGATATCCTCATTTACTCTAGGAGTGAGGAATATCATGCATGTCATTTGAGAGTTGTTCTGCAGACTCTTAAGGATCGCCTAGTTATTCGCTAAGTTAAGAAAATGTGAATTCTGCTTGCAATTTGTTGCTTTCCTTGGACACATTGTATTTACAGAAGGATCCGAGTGGATTCACAGAGCATTTAACCCGTGAAACAGTGGCCCACAACTGCTTTTGCTACAGGTATTGGAAGTTTCTTAGGTCTAGCATGTTATTAGAGAAGGTTTGTGGAAGGATTTTCATCCTTAGCCTCACTATTAACTAGGTTGACTTAGAAGATGGTCAAGTTTAAATGGTCTAACGATTGTTAGAAAAGCTTTGCAGAATTGACAACTAGATTTACTATAGCTCCTGTCTTAACTCTTCAAGAGGGTTGAGATGGTTATATGATTTATTGCGATGCATCCAGAGTTGTCCTTGGTTGTGTGTCATTGCAGCGAGGCAAGGTGGCATATGAGTTAGAGTTGCTAGAAGAATTAGGCGTCCGATCTTCCACATCTTAATCTTGAAGAAGTCTGTGGGTGATCCAGCCTTTATAGTGTCATTGGAGAGTGTGGAAGTAAAAGATAATCTTTCTTATGAGGATGTACCAATTGAGATTCTTGACCGTCATGTCAGAAGGTTGAGAAACAAAGAAGTCGCTTCGGTCAAGGTTTTGTGGAGAAGTCAGTCCGTAGAGGGACTACTTTGGATGTAGAAGCAACCATGAAAGCCAAGTTTCCGCACCTCTTTCCTTCCGATTCCACTCTATCTTGAGGTAATAATTCCCCTTTTGTTTTCCAATCATTCATGCATAAATTCAGTCTTAGAATCATGTTCCCTCAATTTGTACTTATATTTTCAGCATATTTTCATATACTCGGAACTCAATTCAGTCAAAAAGTCAATTCTGAATGTTTAGTAGTGCGGTTTGCAGCTCTCTCCCTCTATTTCAGCTAGTTTAGTCTTCATTAGAGGACGAATGTTCCCAAGGGAGAGATAATGTAACACCCAGTAGTCCAAATAGATCATGAATTAATTTTTTTTAAAAAAAATTGCAGGTGCAACAAACGGTGGCATCGATGGTCCGTAGGAAAGATGACGATTCGTCCTGCACGACTGTCGATGGTATCAGAAACTCCCACAAATTTTAGCCCAGAAAAATTGGCTAAGTCTTGATCGACGGACGGACCGACGTCCGTAGGTCAGACGATGGTCCATAGTCTGTGACCGTTGATCGAGATTCCCGTTCACCTAGTCTCTGACATGAGCTACGGATGACCATTATGGTTTGTAGGTTGAAAATTGAAGACTGTTAAGGGGAAATGTAGTTGGGTAAGCTTCAAATAGTTATAACTCTTAGCACAAAATGAATTAGGTGTCGCATGACCTACCCACAAATAGATAATTTAATTAGCTTTCCATAGCCACCGACCTTTCTAAAATAAAACCTCCTAGTAAAATGTTATTCCCATTTTAGTAAAGTCCAGCCCAACAGGCCTAGTCGGCGGACCCAACAACAGGGCATCAGTCAGACGATGAACCATCAGTCATGGTCGTAGTTAGGTTTGACAATAACTTTTCTAGGGGTCTTTTGGACCTTTCCCACTTTTTTTAAACCCTATGTTACGTCGTTTTGACCCTAAATCATCATATTTTAGAATGTTTAAGTCTATGAACATAACTAAAACAAATATAAAATAAATCAGTAATTCAAAAGCTGGAAAATTAGAAGCAAGAAATGAGAAATATCTCAACAACCCTAGTTCAGGAACGCAATAAGTTCCAGATATTCCAGACCCAAAATCTAAGTATTTTTTGTGGATTTCATCACAAGGTGTGTGGGATACAACTAGTGGGTTCGTTTCACCTATTGGGTCTCTAGTTTTCAGTTAGATTCTTGATTCTATTATAATGATTAAACCTAGGGTAACTAGAACTTTGATAGAACTTCATGAATTTATTAAATATATGTTCCGAATAAGATTTCATGTTATTGTTCAGATTATCGCATGAATTTTAAAACCCTGCCTTTGTATTTCCTTAATTACATATGCTAGGTCGGATATTTCACACTTTATATATACATGCCTTAGTTATAAATGCATAATTACAATATTAATTGTTGCATTCTCAGTTTGCATATTAAGTTTTGAGATATCCAGTATTTACAGAAACTCAAACATAACAAGTGAATTTACAGAATTCATTGGGAGTAGCATAATACAGAGTTGGACTACGTTTTAGCATACCCGATAGTCCCAAAACTACTAGCCATGTAGATTTTAAGTCCTCTGATGGGCGATAAATTTAGTGATCACGGCAACATGCCTTTATACCTTTGGCAAAGTATATTGGGTCCTCTCGATGGGGTGTATGCATCGGACTCCACATTTAGCTCATGTGGTTTTATTATTAGTTCAAAGGCGTGAAATTAAATACACGATGGAGATAAAGTGTTCTTAAAGGTGTCTCCATGGAAAAAAATTATGACAGTTGGCCAAAAAGAAAACTGTCTCCAATTTATAGGACCTTAAGAGATACATGAAAGGGTTGGCTCAGTTGCATATAAATGGGCTTTACCACCGAAGTTAGACAAGATCCACAATATCTTCCATGTTTCTATGCTCCGAAGATACCGTTCTTTTCTATCTCATATTCGTATAATTGAATCAATTTAGGTAAATGTTGACTTTACGTATAGTGAAGTACCTATCCTAATTCAATCTCGGGAAATAAAGCAGCTTAGAAACAAGAGAATCCCCTTAGTAAAGGTACTTTGAATGAACCATTTTGGAAAAGAATCTACCTGGGAGAGAGAAGAATACATGAGGAGACAATATACACACTTGTTTCGGGACTAGCCTAAGGTAAATTTGAGACAAAATTTCTTTAAGGGGGAGAGATTTGTAGCACCCCTGATATACTAGACCATTATTCACATGTCGATAAATCATTGCATAATTACTATAAGGTGTTTTATACTCGTTTTGGGAACTTGAAATTTTGTGATAATTATAAACGTGCCTAACATAAGTGCTATCGAATATAAGGTATTTTATGGGGGCATTTTTGTATAAATTGACTAATTAAAATTAGAAGTAAATTGGAATTATTGGAATCAAGTATATACATATAGGTGTATATGTATCCATTTTGGGCAGTACACAAATTTTTGGGCAGCACCTTTTGGTGACATCTGCGCATGTGATGAGTTTCATTTGTGTAGCTATATATTTCACAACTCCTCTTGTGAATTTCATATAGCATAAAGTATTGGAACCTTAGAACATTATCTTAAGAGTTGTTCTTCAAAATCAAGAGATAATCTAGCTCCTTTAGGCTGGAATTCAACACACAAACTTCTTTTGGTAAGTGATGAAATATTTTTTTTCTTAGGTGAGTAGTATTTTTTATTTTAAGCATATCCTGTCTTGTAGAACTTTGTTTACAGTGAATTAATATTATTTGGAAAGTAATTCGTAGTTATACAACTTTTATGCTTAATTAAAACTCATAATTTTTTTGTTATGATTATATATTTTTGTGCAAAAGTTATTTTGAGATGATTCTTGATTATTTTAAAGATTAATAGATGTACCTACATCTTTTATGAAGGGTATAAAGTCCAGCTTTTCCTTTTTCGTTTTCAAAACTAAGTTGCGACATGAAGTAGTTTTGTTGGACAAAATCACTGTTTGGGGAGCTTAGTCGTATTGGTACATGCTAGGCTTACTTGTGATGATTATCCTATTTTACTTAGATACTATTGAGATACTAGGAAATAAGTAAGCTATTTAATTATATTTGTAAGTCTGTTTATACAAGTTGAGGGACCTTCATACATTAATTGGTCTAAGGTCTTAACTTTTTGAAGTGTTGGATTTTTTCCTTGCTAAAGCGTTGAGGTTTGGGTATAAACTTGTAATTTTACTATTTTTACCTACTGGTATATCTTAAAGTTTGGTACATTGATTACCTCTTGTCACTTTGCATTGTTGTGTTGTTGTCGTTTAAGACGTTATAGACTCTTGTGTAACTCGCCCACTTGTACGGATTGTTTAATCACTTGGCATTACTGTTGGAACTCTGTCCTTCCTGTGGTTGTGACTTTGTCACTATTGGCATGCCTCTAGATTCGGATCATTTTCCTTCTTGACTCTAGATTTTTAGTTCGTCTTAAGTATTGGAGTTTTCCATTTTAATTACGAACTAGAAAGACATTTTTAACATGGTTCTTGGTTCTCTTGATTATTGGGCTTTGACCCTTTATGATACATGGTGTGGACCCTTCTTGTTTCTGCTTGTTTTTGGTGTGAACACAGGATGTATATATTGGGCAAGTCTTGTTATTCGACCTCTTAGAAAATTGTACTATGAACGTTATTGATATTTACAGCTTTAATTATCAAACTTGATACTCTTTGTATATTATTTAGTTGATTTACTGATTATATTTTAATTATGCTGCCCTTGACTTGAGAAAGATGACTAGATGAATCTAAGGACGCCAGATCTACAGCTTTTACATACTAAGATTTATGCTTAGCGTTAGTTGTTTCTATCGTAGGGAATGTTCAAAAAGACAGTTGAAGTTGGTCATTGAAGATGGAGATTTGGAAAGCCTTAAAGAAAGATCACACTTGCATATAGGTAAATATACATTTTGTATAAACCTTGGAACTTGTGCACGATATATGTGTTGTATAATTACATTAGATTTTGAGGGATGATATGGTCATACATTTTTATATTTTTGGGGTGTGCAAATGCAAGTCTTGTAATATAATGATTTATTATATGTTTTGTAAGTTGTGTGAGGCATGATCATGCTGATTTTTGTTATATAAAAGTTGGTAATACTATTTTTATTTCGTCCTAAAATTTGAGGATAATATATGCATGAAAGATTATGGCTCTTGCTTAACAACTTTTTTGAGGCTTTTTCGTTGCTAGATAAAATTTCATTCCATATAAATTTTTGATATGAATTAAATATTTAAAGCGAGCAAGATGCACTTCCTTAATTAAATTATTCGTTCTGAACCTAATCCCTCAACTAGAAAAAAAATCAGTATACCTTCATTAATCTCTTTTGAATGTCACGAGTTTTAAATTAGGTTTCTTGTCAATTTGTAGTATCTTTTAGGAAGGGGCGCTACACACACACCAATATGTCATAAGGTTAAATTTGAAACGTCAACAGACGTTCCTGGACATTTAACTACCGAACTCTCTCAAGCTCTATATATTGCCTCTAAACACCATCATTTATAATTTTAGAGCCTCATAAGTTCATGACACTGCATTAGGGTCTATTAAAAACTAAATTAATTTTTTGGTCCTTGCAAAATCCCCCACTTGGTAAACATTCGTCCTCGAGTGACATCTTCTTAAACACCTCTTTAAAGGACTTATTCCAGACTAGCAGCACATTGTACATGCATAATACCTAATTGCAAATACCCAATTGAAGGAAAATAATTCAACTCCAAGCTAAGCATAAATACATATAATTACATAAAGACTTATGAAAAGGGCTCCTTATCTCCCAATTGGGAACAATCCACACATGTCTTACTAACATCATTTCCTTAACATAAGGGAACATAAAAATAACAAGCCAATTACTAATCATAGGAAATTCTGAATCTTTTTCATAAGGAAATAAAGAAACACATATAAGAAGGGACATAAGTAGTTCAGTCTTGATCACCCATGGATTTGATATCAAAGAACCTAACCTTATCTTTAGGAACACCTTCCTCAATTTTTGAAGCAAATTGCTTGCCTTCTAGCACTTTTGTGTTAAGATCTAGACAATACCTCACCTTGTGTCCATCCTTCCCCCACCCAAAACATCCATCCGTGCTGGCTAGGCACTTACCATAGTTTATCCTTCCACACTTGGGAAATTAAATTTTGAAGATCCACTACCCTTCTCCTTATTAACTTAGAGGTGTTAGAAAAATCTTGATCGGAATATCTTGGTTTAGTTTTAGTCCTATCTTTTTCTTCGGACTTAGAATGGAAAGACTTATCACATTCAAACCTAAACCTCTTTTTTTCTCTATCCTTCTCCTTCCTTAGTTTTTACTCTTCAATTTGTTTAGGAATACCATAAGTCTTAAAATATCCATGTCATACACAAGCATCGCTGTATGAAACTCCTCTTATACTTGGTCAGACACTCCCATCATGAACCTATTTATCAAATACCCAGGGTTTGCTACCAAGATTACATCACACTTAGACAAAAGATTGAACTTCAAGGCATACCCTTAACACTCAAATTCCGTTTCATGAGGTTTATGAACTCCTCCAACTTAGTATCCCTCTATTCCCTAGTAAGAACCTATCAAGGAAATTGAACTTTAAAGTCTCTCATTCTATCGAACTCGCCCCTATTGGCCTACTGTCTTTCTATTGTTAATACAAAATTTGGGTAAAATCTTTCAATTGATAGGCAGCCAACTCCACCTTTTCAACGGAAGACACTCCCATTATTTCAAGTACCTTATACACCTCACCAAGAAACCCATTCGGATCTTCACCAACTTTGGATCCATAGAACTCTGGTGGATTCATCCTCAATAACGACCTTACTCTAGTAGCACCCATTCCTCCTTAGGATTAGTTGGATCCACCTATTCTCTATTATCTTGGGTCGTTAAGGCTTGAGACAACAAAGACATAGAAGCCCTAAATTCTTCAAACATAGAATTCCCAATTAGAGGGTCATTAGGAACTTGATGAGGAACTTGCTTTTACAGTTGGGGAGGTACATGCACTTGAACTTGGGGAGGCACATGATCTTGCTCCCCACTCCCATCTCTTTCTGTTCTAGCGTTATCCTGGTGTAATCCATAAACTAAAAAATCATAGGAAAACATTATAAATAGGTCTTACTTAAACTAAACACTGTAGCACCACTTGAAGAATGCAAAAGTAATCAGCACATAGCCTCCTACTCATAGATGTGTTGCGACTAACACCTATGAATAAGACTCTACTAGACATGGTTTTGAGATATCCTAAGAACATTTTCATAGCCTTATACTTTGATACCAAGTTGGTCACGACCCGAGAGTATACCCTGGAAGATATGCTATACTCGAATCGCAACGTGGCGTACTTGACCTCTCGGATGTCTTGTACAATCCCTTGAAAATCATTCAATTCATATATATAAAAAATGTACGAAATTAAAACTTTTCTTTCAAAAAGCATAATTCGGAAGCCATTTCATAAAATGTCTAACATATGTCTCATAAACCATATATGACATCAGGAGTACAATAGTCTTGGTCAAAACCCATAAAAGTCAAAAAACATAAAAAAAAAGACATAAACGACAACATAGTAGTTATGTGCTCGGATGCTATGAGGACTCACCAATCTTCTTTACTTCTTACACTTTAAACTCTACCCTTGGAAGCCAATCAATATCATCAAAACCTTACATGGACAACATGTAGGCAATATGCTTAGTACAATATGTACTAAGTATGGAAACTATCACATCAATATAAGATATCTCAAAGGGTTAGTCAATAAGAAACATAATCATAAGATATTAATACATACTACTTACTTGTCCTTCTTACTCAAGTGAACAATATCACAAGATACCTCCAAGTATACTAGTGCAAGGCTAACGTAGAATCCCATACTACTACCAAAGCTAAGTATGAGCACTATTCCCCTAAGCCAACTCAAAACATACTTGTGCAATGCATGTGAAGCATCCCATACTACCTCGCGCGCTAGCATATCTTGAAGTCACCCTATTTTTTTTCATTAAGCCTCTAATAGCCTTAGTTCATACTAAAGAGTAATACACTTCTATGATTCCATCAAAATATGCTTCTGCAATATACATGAGGCAGCCCATAATACTCCATATACTAAGCCTATCTTGAAGTCATTTTTAACATGTTCACCCTCCATAGCTTTACCATCTCTTAATTTCATTTATTAAGATACCTTCATCATTAATCTACTTTACTAGGAAAGGTAACTCTATTCCAATCCTATATTCAATCTCTTCTTATTTAATGACCTTAGGTTATACCTTGTGCAATGCACTTATGATTCCCCATAACACCATTCATGTAAGGTACTAATTTTTTATTCTTTTGTACTACTTATTACTTTTGGAGCCTAGATTTTATCTTCATATTTTTAACACTATGAGATACTTATTTAAGCATGTATAAGTTACTTAATCATATGGATCCTACAATATACCTATTAAAGTATGTCTTGATATTTTAATAATCATGAACACTACGAGATACCCCTTAGGCATGTCTAAGCTCATTCACACATTATGAACATTACGAGATACCCTTTGGCATGTCTAAATTCATTCATGCCTATGAACATTAAGAGATGATTCCCAAGCATGTCTAAGTTCATTGGATATGGATATCTCTACTAGGATACCTTGACTCTACTATGTGAAGGTCTCCCGCCTCATGATACCTAATGGAATAGTCGTCACAACTACTAGGTGTGGCTCTCTTTTCTACTTGGAGTCTGGACATTTGCTGGAATATTCGTCTCACATTGCATATCCACTTGGAGTCAAGCATATACTCCATGGTTTACTTTGCAAGCCTTTCTCAACCTTCTCTCATGGAGGAATATCCTATACAATCTCGCCATGTTCAAGTGAATTCTACCACTTTAAACCAATCATCCTAAATATACAGAAAACATAACCATCCTAAGGTTCATTTTCCATCAATTTATTCTATCTTCATTCATAGGTAGATTATAGAGTCTTCTAGCATTTTCTTTCTTCTCATATTCTTCAATACCGGGTGAATATAGCCATAGTTCATACCCTAAGGTTCACTTCAATCAAGAACAATCCCAATTCATAAAACCTAGTATAATTTCATGCCTAGATGATTCAATCATGGTAAATTAATATAGAATGTAATCAAGTGAAAAAGAATAAACACAAAACATTCATCAAGTCTCTAATGGCCTAAGATCACTATGATCACTGTCAAACTCAATTATAATAATTCACCATGAAAAATCTATAGAAACAGTATATAATGAACATATAAATTTCATTGAACGCTACCCACTATATTAGGAACACAATCAAGTCTTACCCTCAATGCAGCCACAACCCTATGTAGATTTGGGTTCTTTGGA
The DNA here is from genome assembly GCF_036512215.1 of Solanum lycopersicum. Lineage (NCBI taxonomy): Eukaryota > Viridiplantae > Streptophyta > Magnoliopsida > Solanales > Solanaceae > Solanum > Solanum lycopersicum. The sequence goes on along the minus strand of NC_090810.1, from coordinate 47,611,538 downwards.
TTCACAATTGATGGAAACTAGGTGGGCTTCATGGATGGAAGAATCCATGAATAAATGATATTCACATACCTTAGATTATATCATTAAAATAAGCTTTAATCCTTGGAGAAATTTTCCTACCTTACTGCTACCAATTCTTCTTCTTCTCTATTGGTGTTCTTGAGAGTTCTAATATGAGAGAGGGCTTTTGATTTGGAGTCTAGATTATAAGGGGTCTTCTTATTGTTTATATAGTAATATAATACCTAAAACTACTTAAAATAACCGCCCATTCATTTATTTGTACAATTTCAGGTTGCATCGATGGTTGGCCATCGACAAACTGTTGGTGGGACAACGGTCCGTCCTGCAGGTCCATCATCTTTGTCAGATCCTTATCCAATGTGCCCTTTTCTCAGGATACTATGTCTCAATCAACTCTTCCCATCGACGGGGCGTCTTCAAACCCATAAGTCATCGATTGCTCCTCGGTTGACACTGCCCATGCAGTGTCTAGGCCATGGTAAGGGTCCATCTTGAGGGCCTTTTGTGGGGCCCTTGTGGAGTCGTGCCCAGATGTTTATTCCCCATATAAGTCCACTTAGATGGTATGAAGCCTCCCTAGAAATTTTATCTCTAAAATTTTTATAAACCTTCTGAAACATACTAAGGCAAGCCAACACGTCTTAAGGTTACTTTTAAATGTCAACGAACGTTCTTGGACGCTTAACCACCAAGCTCTTTCAAACTCAATTTATTGTCTCTAAACATCATCACTGATAATTTAAGGACCCTCATATGTTCTTGTAACTACATGTTAGTCTCTATTTGGACCTGCTTCATTTTTGGTTCCTTACAAAGACGTTGCATGGTAGGAATATAAAGAGGTATATGTCATATTAGCTCACACTTGTTAACATTGGCAAAGATCATTTCAAGAGTACACCTTACTAAATAAATATTATTAACGGGGCAAATTCTATGTTTAGTCATGCATGGTTCTAAGTAAGTTCATCACACAAGGCATCGATACTAAACCCAAACAAGACTACACACTTTTGCTAGTGTGCAATGATCATCATCGGAGAAATCAATTTGATACATAGATAATCAAAATGAGATGACAGGAGTTCACATAATGTCTATGCAACTTAATATGTTCGCGTTGTTGTTGTACATCCATGTTTTTTCTATTAAGAGCACTATTAAATTCATCGGTATTGATCCAAATTGAGACTTAAATTTATTATGAGAATAACAACTTTCAGCATAAGAGGTGGATAAAATTTTTAAAAAATTAAATTTTTTTTAGAAGGAACAAATTGCAATCAATAAAAATAAAAAGGAAGCCATACGATAAAACAATCACAAAGAGCAATATAAAAAACAATGTAATACAGGCAACCTAAGTAAATTTTTGAAAAAAATATCCATAGAAAGAAAATAAATGTGAGCCTCACCCCACCACACATGAAAATGTTTGTCCTAAAATGCAATTAATAGAAATATCCAAATTGTGTAGTCAAATTTAAGAGAAAGAGTGAGGTATAGAAAACAATCCTATCTAACCTCGATGTTTGGGGGCTGCCAGAAGGACTAGTGCCACTAGATCCAACAAAGGGTGTTGCTTCCCGACAAACCTGTAAGACAACATTTATCATGATTTCCTTAGTCTCTACCCAATCCGTATCTGCAACTCTCTCAGTCTCTTCATGTAATTCTTCATCATTTCTACCTACGATTCCAGGTAGGCTGCTTATTCTGCTTGTCCAGTGGTGGTCTGAGGCATTTCGAGCACGTCGGGAAGTTTTGTAGTTCCAAAGACTCCATACATATTTGTGGTTTTCAAGTAATTCACCTCGTTCATTAGATTAGAAATTTAAATTTTTAGGACTATTACATCCTCTTTAGTCCCCTGAGCCTGTACACCCAAAACAATCCTTTCTTCTTGGACCTTCGTAGTGGCATTATGGGGTTCCATAACATCATGTAGTGCAGTTTGAATCATAGTCAGAAGAGAAGTTTCTAGGATGGCAGTCTAACAATTACAGACAGGGCCGCTTTCTCATTTAGATAAAGAAAATATAAGTGATAGGATTCAAGGATCTAGTGGACGGAGTAGGTCTTGATGGTTGTGCAACAACAACAAAACTTGAGGTTTCAGTGAAAGAGGTAGTGAGGCCAGCTAACGTGAAGACACAAGCGGAGTATACAATGTTCTCTATGAAGGTACAAATCTAGGGACTATAGCTTCCTTCCACTTCTTTTCTCTATGCAGGTACAAATCTAGGGACTATAGCTTCCTTGCACTTCTTTTCTTCTTGGTCCTTGAGAAACCCATCCTCATGTTTTTAGATATCGGTGAAGGCAGTGGGTATTACATCCACAATCTTGATTGCATCTCTAACAAGCTTAGATCTTCTACATAATTCGTTGATCACTATTGGAAATTGGGGAGATGTCCAATACTTGTTTGCACGTATATGCATCTCCGAGGCGATGATCTTCCCCAAATTTGTCCTAGTATCCTTCATTATGCACTTGAGACAAACAGCCTTAGCTAAAAAAAGTATTGATTCATTTTGTGATGTCATAATCGTGTTGTTGATATACCCAAACATATATCTTGCAACCACCTTTATATCCTTTTTCTTGATCTAAATTCCTTTTGCTAGCATCCAAGTACTGCATCATTGGAGATTAATGGAGGTAACATTTTCTTCATCTGATCGAGTTTTTCATCCCTAATCAAGATCTAGTAATGATCATAAATTTTTTTAGATAATCCTAAGACTCCGTTGATTTCCCTTATGTTGCGAGCTACCTTTCTACTTATGACAACCACACAGTCCACTTGTTGAAATGATGGTACATGCCTCTTCCGTTTAGGTACCATTTCACTGTATGCATTATAGAATTCTCTAACCCATTTTGGGATATAAGGACCATGAGTACTTGTGACAATATGGAACTTATGATACTTCAGGTGATTCATTACCTCAAGATATCTATCAATGACCCCATCTATGGATAGCCGCATTTCTTTAACGACCATTCTCATCCCTTCGAACTTTGATCGATTCATTGATTTTTGTGGGTGTTCGTTTACTAGATGTGCTAGTATAATTGCCAACTCTCTATTCGGAGGGGTCGAAGTCGTAGATCAAGGATTTCTGATCCGTTAAGGATCTTGCAACAACTTTGATCGTAATTCAATTCTCTTGGCCTGTTCTTGTTTATCTTCCTCATACACCGTATTTTCAGCGTTATAATTTAAAGGATCACATGCGTAATAGCCTACACTGTCAGAGCTTGCGTCTTATAATTCAAGCGTTTTTCCCTTTCCCTGGTGGCCTTCCCTTGGGTGGAGGTGCATTCTCATTTATTGTAATTCTTTTTCCTTTCCTAGGATTGGTTGTGCATCCATATCTACAAAATATTATAGATAATAGTTAGTCATTTCGTAGGAGAACACAATTGTAGACAGACTCGCTCAACTAGTCGGTGAATCGCCAAACCTCTTTGGCGAGCTAGGTTGAGTTTGGCAAACAGTATAACTTAAGATTTTTATAAGATTGTTGGAAATTTTTTTTGCAGAATCGCCGAATACTTTTTGCAAGCATAGGTATGTCCTCTGACAATTACAATGCATACGAATTTTATGAGCACATGCGAAAAGTGATCAAGGTTATTATTGTTGTACCCCTCAAAGATCTCGCTGATCATAACTTCATCCGCCAAAGAGTATAGTGCTTACAACAATTAATTTGTGATATCGAGGGTGATCAAGGATAGTCGGTGAACTGCCCAATAATTTGGTAACCCTGACTTATCTCCCCGAATAATCCAATGTGCAAGTTAACAACCCACATCTCAAAATTGACCAACCACTTTCAAAGAACATAATTAAACTATAAACTAGTGAAATTCAACCCTGACCCGTAATACCCACTCCCGGTGAACACCAATTATACACAAATTACCCCATTAATGTCAAGGTTAGCGTTATTAAAAGGGATTTAGACATTTAACTCCACTAGGCACAATTTTATTGATTAGAATGAGGCATTAGAAAATTTTACTCGCATTAGAGTGGTTCAACACATATCAATAGGTATCCAGTTCTTAGATGATGACCAATTCTTCAAAAGTGAATTTAGGGTTTCCAAAACTAACCTTAATGCTGAATAAATATGATTTTAATGCTAGGCAATAACGAAATTCAAGTTTCAAGCACTAATAAGTGATTAAAATAGTAATATAGGGCAAAGAGAGTAAGAATACCACTTGGTAAAAAGTTATGGAGTATAAGAACGAAGAAGTTGAATTGATTTTCTAGTTTGTTTGTATCAAGTCGACGAGGTTAGTTGCGCTCACTAAGCTACTCGGCGACTCACTTAATGGTCATGTATCCCTTCTTTAATATGAAATCATTAGTCTCGTAAGGAACAAGAAGGCAGTTTGAGTCGATATCGCCAATAAGGTAGGTGATTCTCCAAATTTGCTTCTCGAGTTTGCCGAGTTTTACAGGCCTTTTAATATAATTTCTTTGACCAAAACAATATATTCATCTTGGGTCACCAAACTATTTTTCAATGTGAAGAATGGAACATTATCTCGTCAACCTCCAGTTTTTAACATTTTCCTCATTTTAACCTGCAAAACCACACACCATTATTGATAAAAGTAACATCCTAACTTTTAAGACCTCGGGTTGCCTCCTAAGAAGCGCCTTATATTATGTCGTGGCACGACGAGCATCTTATTCACATTCAAATTTTTTTGTTGATCCATTGGGGATCTCCCTTTTCCTTGTTGGGTCAGAATGATGCAACACGTTTTGTAAAAGTGTATCAATAAGATTGATGGATCTTGAGTGTGAGTCTACAATCTATTTTAACACATCAACATTCTCCTTCATCCACTCGATGATTCTATTTTGTTTTTGGCTCTGTTGGAGAATTATCAACAGTGTATTTTCAACACGTTTACTTTTGTTATCTAAATATTGTGTTCTCTCGTGGGGGGTATGTACCTCCCCTTGCTGATGCAACCGTTTTCCACCTCTACTAACTTTGTGGCCAAATTATTGAGTTGAGTGGCTAATGCAGCCATACTAAAATCTTACTTGATTTCTTTTTTTGTCCCAATCGATTTTCCATTTCTTCTTTCAGACATTTTTGTCAAAATTAACTAAGGGAAAACATACCCGGGAATAACGTTAGTAAAAACTATAACTAAAAAGAAAAAAACTCTTTTTAACTACACTATCACGTAACACCATTCCGAGGCAGCGTTGCAATTTTGATGTTTATCGTGACCAACGACACTAACCTATGGTTTGAGTGTGTATGATTTTTGATAGTATAGTAAACCAATCAAGGGTTAGGTTCGTCTCCCTAGGGAGCAGTTTTGAGAATATGTAGTTAATTAGAATTTAATTCTAATTAGTCGTAGCTAAAGAGATTTGTGATAAAAAAATATTATAAAATAAAAAGAGGGTGACACCAAAGTATCAAATCTCAAAGGGGGTTTGCCACAAGTATAGTCATAATGGTAAAATTTAAGGAAAATCAAGTATGGGAGAATTTATTGCGGTGTGACCGCAATACAAGTTGAGATAAGTCATTGGGTATATGCTTTCGATATGAAATTTGCAAGATAATAGTGACTAGGCTAAACTTTAGATGGAAATAAGCTCTCTCTCGAGTAACTTACCCCGTTTCAAATGTGTTCCTCCCTAACACCCATTTGTCGCATGATGTCCAGCCTATGCCTTACCACACTAACCCTCTCGAGCTGCGTGTTAGAATATGGGACTAGGGATTACCCTCTTGCAAAGAACCTCATGTGGACCCACTCCTTAGGCCATCAATATAGTAGTCTTAGTTTAGCAACCTCCCTCTCGTGCAAGACAAAAACTCATTGTTGGTTTTGTATTTGTAACTACAAACCCATTAAATAAACCAAAACCACTAGGTAAAATACACATTAAAATACATCTAACCTATCAACAAGCATGAGACAACAATAATATCAACACATATTTACTAAATCATATCCTAAGAATGGCGGCCTTTATCCACACATCAACAAATAACAAATTACATCAAAAATGATATTAAAATAAAATGAGTATAAGAAATTAAACCTTTCTTTAAGCAAAGGAAGAAGAATAAAGAAGACCCACTTCAAAATTGGGATGATTAACTTCTTCTCTCTTCCAGTATTAAAAAAATCCTCTCCAAACTTGAGAGAAAATACAAGAAAAATAATGTTCTAAGGTAATAAATATCGTAATCATCAGATCTCTAAAAATAATAGTTAAGACTACTATTGATAATTTTTAGATTTAATATTAGTACGGATCAAGAAAGGTTAGTCGAGGTCGCCGAATGACTCGGAGAGTCCCCATCTTCTATTTTATCCCCATTTTGTGCTTTCCTTCATCATTTCATGTTTTGGACCATTAGTAGCATTGATTCACATAACTGTTCGGCCATGCGTCGACTGCTCCTTTCATTATATTTTTTATCCTTTTACTTAAGGGCTTACATGCTAGAAAAAAGGGAGGAGTATTTCCCTTCGTTGACTCACAAAGTGTTCTAGGTGATGCTCAAGTTTCACTTTCTTCCTTAATTTCAGGATTTTTGTTCCCTCTTGCGCATAAGTGTCCATGCTTGCACTCAAACTTCAAAAACCTAAAACTTAAGACTTATTATCATATATTGAGACTAAATAAACATTTGAGGACACTATTTCTATTAAAATAAATTCCTAAATGAGTCAAATTTGTGGACTCATCACTAAGTAGTTGTGGAGAGCTTTTGCGGAATGCAGATCTTCAGTTTTATCTCCACTCACTTATACTCAATTCCATGCTCTATTCTTTGAGAAGTATGTGCCCTCGGACTTTGAGAGATTGTAAGAAAGATGATTTCATGTCTTAGATCAAGGTGATTTTGTGACTACTTATGAGGCTAAGTTCCATACGTTGTTGAGATATGCTATGCAATCGGTGACTACAGAGGAAGTGATGATCCAATCATTTGTTAAGGGACTAAATTTTGAGTTTCAAGAATTGTCTTTTTATAGACCTCCGCAAGAAAAAGTGTCGCATCCCAAATCCATAACCTAGAGGTTAGGGTACAATCTTTGATTGTAACCTGCATCGTTGAACTCTCGGAGTTCTTAGACCAGCCTCTTTCATATCATTCCTTGCTTATTCATAGTGAAAAGTAGTGCGTAATCAAAACTTTTCACAAAACATAATATACTCTTCAAAATATCTTTCATATAAAAGTAATAGGAAATACTAAGTCTCAAACTCATCATCTTAAGAAAGAAGAATACTTGGGACACGGTCCATACTTCAAAAATACGAATATAAAAATACTTAGTCTATTACAATACTTCAATAAGAAACATAAAAGACACATATTTGCCTCTGAATTAATTGAGGACATACTTCAACTTCTCTTGAACAATCTTCTAAGTCCAAGTCTTTACATCTCAAGCTCCTCACCTACCAAGAACTATATAGATAGATAAAAGCATGCAACCACATGTACTAAGTATGGCTTTATGCATAAAAATCATGAAAATGGACTTTATTAGAAATATGCATCTTTTCATTTCAAAAATCATATTCTAATCATAATAACTTCATTAATTAATTTAGAAACACATAAGATACTGGTAGTATGTAATTTTCGCACTTAAAGTCATCATAAGATTCACTTAAGTCACACAAAGAGAGTCCGCCCATACACCCTCTCTAGATGTGCCTAAACGATCCTTAGGATTGCTTATAATGAGTCACATACACACTTCAAGACATCAAACATATCAACATATAGTCACTTACATTTCCTAATCAAGACTATCAAAAGACTTGCTTATGTAGGACGAGATGATAACGTCCATGATTGACCTCTTTAAGACTACCTAAAGAATCCTTATGACTTCCTAAGTTCGGATCATGTCCACATAGTCAACATCTTCCCTAATTAGAGTCATTCTTAAGACTTATCTAGGAAAGATACGAAGTGACCATTCCTATGCTCCCTTAACACCTTAACGAGACAACCCCTAACTACTCTAAATAGGTACTTATTCCTTTTACATACTCCATAACATAAGTCATTAGTTTATTAGTTCATTAAGACTCATACATCACATAAAGGACATTCAATTAATAGTCTTGGACAAGACCTAGGAACTCCACATAACACCTTCAAAGTCTATTGTGCAATGTCTAGATAGCGTCCCATACCACCACCTAAACTCCATAAACTACTCACACCTTAACAAGAAAACCCTTAACTAGTCTAAATAGGTACTTATTTCTTTTACATACTCCATAACATAAGTCATTAGTTCATTAAGACTCATAAAGCACATAAAGGACATTTAATTAATAGTCTTGGACAAGACCTAGAAACTCCACCTGACACCTGCAAAGTCTATTGTGCAATGTCTAGATAGCATCCCATACCACCACCTAAACTCCATAAACTACTCAAATTCTATAAGGTATTCCATATGATGAGAATAGGCAATAACCAATATAGACCATGATAGGTAGACATGGAATCCAGAGTTCTATACTATTCCAATGAGGTTGTTCTATTTGACATTAGTAGAACTTGGACATATTCCATGCAGGCACATGGTTAAGGAATATGAATGGCATACTTTGTAATCTACTCTCATACTTTACTAGAACTACTTTTCCTTACCATACTCACTCGGTGCTAGCCTTCGTTCTCATAGAGTAATTCATACATTGGGTTCATATAAAAAGGTTCTATCAAAAGTTCGTAACCCAATCACATGTACCCAACCAAGGAAGGTCCACTAGGGCTACCTCACAATGGAAACAAAAAGCTCATGATTACTTTTATAAGGATTAATATGATGTCTTTCCATCCAACTAACCTTAAGTCCATCATTCCTTTACTTTGAAGGATACCATTACGGCTTACGCTTCAACAATCTTAACTTTACCCTTAAGTCAAGGTTTTTCACATAATAGACTCTCATATCATCATTTAAGGTCACATATCATTAATATATTGAAGACTAAGATTTCTAAAACCCTAAATCAAGACATCACATATTCATAACCATATATACATCAAGTAAGAGATACAAGTCAATCAAGACAAAACATCACATACTTCACTTTTAACACTTAATACTAGTCATTCTAGAAACACCTCTAAAACAGCCTAACATCTTAAATTCAACTTATATATAATCATAATATCATTAATATACTACACATAGACTCATAAAATCAATGAGGAATAAGCAAGACTTAACTTACACTATACTCATAATGTCAAGTCAAAGTCTAACATGACCACTTAAGAAAACATAACTAGAAGAATACATATATGACTATATAACTTCACATGTAGATAGATAATGTCATTATTCACATAATCAAACTACAAAAATAGTCACATAACTTCAAGTAGTTGCCAATAAGGCCCTACTCATAATATTGCATAAAGTAACGCCGACAAGGTCACGTCAATTGTACGTAAAACAGATAACACTGCCACCATAAGTGGACCATATCAATCACAATAGAATCAAAGAATAATTAATATCATATTAAATAAATACGGAAAGCATACCTTCATTCCCTTATTCACACTTCAATTTAATGCTAAATCATCTAATTCAACATCACAAGGCCTATACCCAAGGCCATAACCAACAATTCAAGCAATATCATAAAATCCAATGAAATATCTATCAATTGAATATAGGTTTAACAATATAGGATCACTTAGATGACAATTTAATACAATTTTTTTATCATTAGAAAGCCCATATGAAACTACATAACAATTCATCAATATTCTTAATATCAAGTAACCCACATTATAGTAAGAAATTAGGGTTCATCCAAATTCATGGGTTTATAGGTTATTTATAATGAAATCATCAATAGAATATCAATTATATCATAATTCAATGTTTGAAAATCTTTTATTTAAGAACCCATCGTAGATTATGAAATTGGACAATTTACTTTAGAAAACTTTGGAAAACATGTTGAGAATTGGGATCCTTGATGAAACGAGTTTCTAAATCAAAAGGCATACCTAAAGGATACTAATTCTTAACTTTCATGGAGAATTTATACACAAAAACCCCTCACCAAGGTACCTATTCATTGGGTCTTCAAGGAAAGTTTTGGGATATTTTTGAAGTGTTTTGGGTTTATGATTTAAAAGAATGAAGTCTTCCATGTCAATGCCCCTTATATACTTAATTAAAATACCCAAATAACCCTTAAATAACCGTCCATTACTTAATTTTGGGGTAAATCTACAATTCACCCCTTGACTTGGCAGCAGACCTGCGCAGGAGAATAGGTCGCGCGACGCGTGCCCTTTACTGGGGGTCACCACCTCAACAGGACGTCACAGGCCTCCGTCAATGGAAAAAATGACTATAAAATATTCCTCTCTTCACCCTTGGATAATTCCTTTATTACGGGAACATCTGACAGGGCGTCACAGCCACGACTGGCCCTTGACTTCTCCGTCGCTAGGGTCTGCCTGAGACAGCTTGCACACGAATTTTGGGTCCTTCCTCAAGGATCCTTTGGTTGTCTAACATGAATTTCATCAAAAATAAACATGTTAAACTCAACGAAACTCTCCTAAACATACAAGGTTGACTCAAGGCTTATTTTTTCAACGCCTTGGACGTTCTTGGCGTTTGAACTCCAAACTTCACGAAACTTTAACCATTTCATATACATTCTATATTAACTTAATTATAACCATAAAACACCATGAAACACACATAAACAAATAGAACAACATTTTAGACATTTAGGTGACTTGGCCGTCAAACATCTTTGTCATCCCTTGATGTTTTACTTCCAACACCTCTAATCTTGTAGCTACTGCCTATATACCATATATTAGACATATTTAGGACCTTATAATGGCAATACCAACATTTTAGGCCCTATTTAACTTAGTTCATCTTTGAGGTCTTACAAAAAGCTTCTATGAGTTAATAGATTTTGTGAAGAAAGTGAAGGGGGTGAGGCGAGACAATTAGCCTAAGGCATTTGCTAAGAAAGACAAAAAATCAATTGAATTTCAAGGTTCTTAACCCAGATGTTTAGGTAGACCGACACTGCATCTTGGATAATTCAGTCCGCTATGCCCTCTTCTAAAGTTAATTACTTTTGAACTCCACCTCGGAATTTGATTCAGGATTGCAAGGGAGCCGCACCTTTGGTAGGAAGCAAGCAATCTTTTGATACTACTTGTTACTAATCTGGAGATCCTGGGCATATGAGGAGATATTCTCCCTGCCTGCACATGTTGGATTTCATGTAGCAAAAACCTAGTGTAGTAGAACATATGTGAAATGGTAATTACGGTCGAGAGCATCCATAAGGTGTACAAGGAGGAAATCAGTGAGACCACGAGGGTAGTGGTAATATTCATACATTCAGAGATATTGTGCATCCATAAATAGAAATCCCCCATCCAGATGATATGTCTAAGTGTAATGTCTTTCAGGACAAGAATGAGGCATAGGCATCTAATTCAGTAATCACATGTACTATTTTTATCTTTAACCGGATTTCTAATGTGTTATTCGATCAAGTTTCTACTTATTTTAATGTACACATGGGATTTTACTCAGATATGTATATGATATTTGATATACTTGATGCCCTCATCAATGTTTCTACCCCTATTAGAGAGTCAGTCATAGTCAGCCATGTCTTTAGTGTTTGTCCCATTTTTTTATGGGTTTTCAAAGTACAGCAGATTTGGTGATTTTGGATATGACTAATTAAGACATAATCTTAGGTATGACTTAGTTTTCCCCTATTATGTTGTGCTTAATTGTAATAATAAGTTTGTGACTCTAGCTGAGAAGGGAAAAGTTATAGTAGGAAGGGGTGTATAAGCCTAAGCAAGCTAGGATCATATCCTTTATTCAGTCTATGAAACAGGCAGGGAGGGTTTTTTTTGGATTATTTAGCTCATATTAGGTATGTTGAGGTTGAGTCTCCATCTATGGAGTTTATTCGTGTGGTTTCAGAATTTAGAGAAGTGTATATTACGGAGTTGCCTCATATTGTTATTGATGTTTTTTTTGAAATAAAGGTTGTATGAAAATTTTTCTAAGTGTGAATTATGTTTAACTTCAGTAGCATTTTTGGGGCATGAAGTTTGAAATGAAATGGTAATGGTAGATCCACGAAATATCCATGTTGTTAAGAATTAGGTTAGGTCTAGCTTAGTGACTAAAATTAGGAGTTTTTTGGGGCTCATTAGCTACTATCACCTGTTTGTGAAAAACATTGCTTACATTACCACACATTTGAAAAATTTGACAAAAATGATGTATTTATTGAATGGACTTAAAAATTCAACGAGAACTTCCAAAATCTCATGACTCTTTTGACCACAATACCTATTCTAGAACTACCGGTGAAATGTAAAGTTTTATTGTTTACTATGATGTTTCCCATTTTGTCTTGGGTGTTGTGTTGATGCAAGATAAGGATGGCATATCTTACGAATCACGTCCGTTGAAGCTGCATGAGAGTAATAACATGACGCAAAATTTGAAGTTGGCAGTGGTAGTGTTTTGTTTTAAGATCTGGTAACATTAACTCTATTGTGTTAAGTGTGAAGTGCTTACTGATTATTGTAGTTCAAAGCATGTGTTCACTCAAAGGATCTAAATTGGAGGAACGAAAGGTGGATGAAATTACTTAAAGATTATGTTTTCACCAATCAATACGATCCAGGTAAGGCTAATGTGCTGACAGACACCTTGAGTAAAAAAAATGCGAGTATATGTAGTCTAGCTTGGTTGAGTGTAACGAAGCGACCTTTGGCTAAGGAAATTCAGATATTGGGATGTAAGTTCATACAGTTAAGCATGTCAGAAAGATATGGCATGTTAATTAGCATTAAAGTAAGGTCCAGGTTTATTCAGGAGATCAAGGACAAACAGTTTGAGGATGAAAATTTGAATGAACTTTTAAAGAAGGGTGTGATTAGCAAGGTACAAGAGACCACTATTGATGAAGAAGGTGTGCTTAGTTTTAATGTAAGGAATTTATTTTCCTTGAGTTGATGATTTGATTTATAAATTGATGACAATATACCATGGTACTAGACATTCTATACATCCAAGTGTGACAAAAATATACTTAGATTTGAAGCGATTTTATTAGAGGTTAGTCATGAAGAATGATATAGCCGAGTTTGTGGCTATGTTTTGAAATTGCCAAAAAGTAAAGTATGAACATCAAAGGCCTGCAAGTTTGCTTTAGATAATGTCAATTCCATAATGGTAGTGGGAAAGGATAGATATGGACTTCGTTGAATAGTTTGATTCTATTTGGGTGGTGATTGGCATATTAGCTAAGTCAACCCATATTATTTCGGTCAAAATATATTATAATGCACTGACTAACATTTATGTGAAAGAGATAGTAAGGCTACACGAGGATCCCCTTTCTATAATCTCATATTGTGGTACCCAATGCACATCCAAGTTTCAGATAACATACCATGACAAGATGGGCACAGAATTTACAATTATTACAGTCTTCCATCAACACATGGACGAACAATAAGAGAGGACTATTCAAGTGTTAGAGGAAATGTTGAGAGAATGTGTGATTGAGTTTGGAGGACATTGGGATATCTTCTTATGTTTGTCTGAGTTTTCCTATAATAATATTGGAAGGAGACTCGAAATAAATTTAGGTGTCTAGAGACACACATGTGCCTAAAAAGGTTAATAATGTGTTAATTAAATGTTTTACGATATGTATGATAGGTTTGAAGTGATTTTGAGTTCAAATGTCCAGGACGGTAGAAAGTTAGTCTTTAGGCGTGCTAGTGTTTTCTAGTGTGCCTCGGTATGTTTTACGTGTTGTTTGGTGCTCAAATTTATAAGAAAGAATCCTAACATGGATACGATTTTATTTAACGTCAAAAATTTCAGTTACGACTTTCCAAGGACCAACCAAAGGGTCCTTGAGGAGGACCCAAGGGCTGGCCAAGGACTACCTTTGTAGTGTCCATTGGACAAGCTAGCAAAATCATGCCTCCATCAACACAAAATGGGGCATTACTCAACACTCTCATCCCCTAATTAAGAAATATCTACGGCAAACAACAATGTGAAGCACGGTACCATCATTCACTCGATTATCCGTTGCCATGCTTGCTGATTGAACCTGCACATTCTGTCTACAACTTGCTGGTCACATAAGGGGCAAATGGAAAATTCAAAACACATCCTAAATAAACCCTACGAAATTAATTTATCTTTTTTTAGATATTATAAATTTTTTTAAAATATCAAAACCCTTATTCTAAGACATTTTACAAATTTCACCCTTCCCTCTCAAAACAAACTCTATGTAGAAACCTCCATTGGAGTTCAAGATCAAGAACAACCTGGAGATTTGATGTCCATGGATTCTTCTTCATGTTTTTGTGGATTTCCTATGTACATAAGTATTGTAATCCTTCATCCTCAGTTAAACATTCACCTCATGTGTTCCTTCAAAGGTTTTCTTTCATGCCGCGAGCTATCCCCGAGACGCGTACACGGAATATAGAACTACAAGTGATCGTAAGCTTACCTGCTAGCATGATAATGAGCACACTGATGATAATAAATAGATGCAGAAGCTAAAATATAACTTATAATGAAAAGATGGGGAATACCCATATGCTAAAACTGATATATATGAAAACTGATGACTTTAATACAATGAAAATATTAACTCAATACTAAGTTAAATCTAACTATGTCTAAAATAGGCCTCTAAACTCGACTAGAAATACTGGGACAAACCCTGATTTAATCTAACAAAAAATGAAACTAAAAGACAATAAAAAAAACTTATGACTCTTGTCATCGGTAAATGAGGACTCACCACTGAATCTGTTGAACTGGAGATCGGGAAATCGATCTATGTATGATATGGATGGTGAGAACCTAAACCTACATCACAAGAAGATGTAGCGCACGTATGTGTCAATACCTGGAAGGTACTGAACATGTGGATAGTGTAAAGCTGAAATATAACAAAACTGAACAAACATAATAGTACGTATAATAATTTGACATGATGAATTGAATTCTGAGCTAACAAGATGCAATGACCAATTTATAACATGCTGAAACTGAATACTGAATATACTGATAAATGTTCAATACCGAGAGTCTTACTGATCTTGCTTCTAATTTTCTATTTTTTGATTAACGGTTTTGACTTAGGTAAATTATAGTCATATTTCTAGGCTTAAACTTACTAAAACCTCATAATTTATGGTCTAAACGACGTATCATAGGGATCAAACAAACTTGAAAAATAACAAAAGACCCCTGAAATTTAGCTATCAGAGTGACCGATGGACCTGGTCCACGAACTGTGATCCTACCTTTCGTCTTTTTATTAAGAGAATGGGTATGTGATTAAAATCGACGAACCCCATTCAATAGACCGTGGTTCTAACTACGGTCCGTCCTGTTCCTTCGTCTTTTTACTTAAAGAATGGGTCAGTGGACCAAGATTAATGAACCTAGTTCACTGAACGTGGTCGTAACTACTGTCTGTGCTGTTCCTTTGTCATTTGATATAGAGAATGGGTCTGTGAAAAAAGATTGATGGACCTGGTCCATGGACCGTAGCCCGTAGATGGCACTTGAACTTTTAGAAAATCTTAATTTTCTTCCTATCTAGTGTATAAGTTGTTACAAAAGAAGTCTAAGTCTCAAAGTATGTTCAAGAGAGTTACATACACTCAAAGGGGAAGTCACAAGAGACGTATATGTAAAATGGGCTCACACTCTATAAAATTGCCTAAGATCATTTCAAGAGAAGGAATTACTTTGTTGAATACACTAACAAGGAAAATTTTAGGAGTTTTCATGCATAATTAAAGGTAAGTTTATTACACAAGGTATCAATACTTAAGTCAAACAAGACTTCACACTTTTGCGGTCACAACACAAAAATCAATTTGCCACATTGCTAGTCACAACGATATGAAAAAATTCAACATATTTTCTATGCAACCTAATTGTGATCTCGTCATAGTCTTACACTTGTATTTATTTGATTAAAAGAAATACTAAAGTTAGTATTGATCGAAACTGATACTTCAATTTTCAATAGAGCAACCACTTTCAACACAAGAAGTGACAATTATTTTTTGAAAATATGAAAAGAAATTCTGAAAGGTGTCAAAATTGTATGGCAAATTAGAAGAAAAAAGAAGCCATAAATTGAATCAATCACATTAGTATGAAACAAATTTAAAATAGACAACCCAATCAGAAAATAAAAACAGCTGTAATAGCACACAAAGTTTAGTTGCAGCCCACCATAATTGAAAAGTATTTGTCCTCAAGTGCACATATAGAAATCCAGAACATATTTTGAAGCAAGACAGAGAGAGAGGTAAAGGGATCCTGTCGAATCTCTCACTCAATTTGTCTTTGTATTGGTTCCTATGATATCAGAAGTATTGGTTATGTCAAAATGTTTAGCCTCATTTGTGACAACAAAAGGAAAATTTATTAAGAAAACAAGCAATGATGCAACCATAAAGAATTTTTGGGTCTCTATCTGTCCTTGTCTTCAACATCTATTACTTTCTCAAAAATGTTCTTTCTGTGAATGCTTCTAACTCAGGTCTAGCAAATTTTCTAAACTCTGATGGTGGGCCGAGACACTTTTGACACATCTGGAATCTCCGTTATTCAGTAAACCATGGGGATATCAATGGACTTCAGTTAATCTATATAAACTTTGAACTCTTTCTCTCCAGCTCCGTGTGAGATCATGTATTAGAGAAGGGCCCATTTCCTATATCCCAGAGCGCTAATGCCATCCCTGATCCATTGCATGGCTGCATCAACAAGTTCTATATTGAATAGGGATTCTTTCTTGAACAGTCATTGTCGTCCTCATCATTTCCGCATACTATAAATGTGTGAAAGAGACTTCTTTCATAGTTTTAAAATTATGTTTATCCCAAGTACTCCATAGTCATCATTGAATATAGGAATATAAAAATAAAGAGGAAAAGGCATGACTAAAGATTGTGTGAAATAAGTGAATTCATCCACATGAGGCATTATTGATTTATTGGGACAAAAATATTCCTTCAATATAGCTTCACTCCTTGAAGCCTGGAGGTGTAGTGAAATGGTTCATATCTAGGTTGTTGTTAACAGATAGAAAGCATGGGATCAATAAAGGTAACAAACAAGAATTGTGAAAATATATAAAAAAATCTTTGTAAAAAGTGGAACATTTTAGTGAAATATGTACATGAATCATTTAGAGATTTTAACTAGAACCACCCCTTTTTTGGATCCACCTCACATCAATAACCCGACCTCTTCCACCGAACTGAACTAACATCACTTATTTATCATAATAGAGAAGTTCAATGATGTCACCTCATTTGTGGTCCCTTACTCACACTTGCATAGTACTACTCTATTAGGCCTTCATCAACAATGGCTCTTAGCTGTGTCACACCATTAGGAAGTATGGATCATGTAAGAAATAGAGGTTACTATGCCGTCAACCCATTAACTTCTAGACTGGGAAAGTTGTACTATAAAGACAAGATTTGCTCACTTTATCGGTCATGGGAGACAATAGATCTTTTCGGCAATGCAGTATTGAAAAATCTATCATGTGAAAAAGTGAAATAGTTTAAGTAGTTATATATGAAGGTCAGGGACTTGGGTAAGGTAAAGGTGTCCTTGTAGGTAAGGACTTTATGGATACCACTTTCTTATTATTTTTCCCTGCTTGATCCTTTAGTTACTCAACTTCGATTCCGAATATCATTGGAGGATGTAGGATTGTCTTCTACACCCTTCTTTTCATTTCGAGATACTTGGGAATATCTACATAACTTTTTGATAACTATAGGGAAAAGAATTGATGATTACTATTGTTTGTGCTCATGAGAATCTCTAAAGAAATGATCATCCCTAAATTTAGACGAACATTATCAATAATCCTACCTTAAAATGAAGCTTTGGTATATCACATAATAAATTCCTTTTAGGAGGCATGATCGTGCTTCTAATAAAGTCAAACCAATAAAGGGATGCTAGATTGAGGTCCTTCTTTTAAATCCCCGCACCAGCTTCTAATTGATTGACATTTTTATCTGAGATAAGTGGAGACAACCACCTCTTCATGTTGTCTAGATTTTTTGTTGTTATTATGTGTTGGTAAACATCCTCATTGTTCTCAGAGAGATCCAAAATGATATTAAAAATATCATGGTTATAATTGCAATTTCTTCATTGAACAACTACTAAGTCAACTAATTTGAGTGTAGTTATTTCTCGCCTTTCTTGTGGTAAAATATTTTCATATGATACATGGAATTTGTACACCAATTTTTGATTATATATTCCACGTGTCTAAGTGAACAACTAAACTTTTTTATACTTACGATGCTCATAATTTCTTGATACTTATTAGTCACTCCGTATGTGGTTGGACCTCTTTCTTCAAGAGTTTTCCTTAGCCCTTATTCTTTTTGATAGATTCGTACACTTTGGTGGAGGACCTTTATTGGATGTGCCAGCACTACTACATGCTCTTGTGTTCGATGACGATAAGTATTCACTTGAGGATTCAAAGACATAAATGGGTTATTTAATTGCTATGAGCATATTTCTTCCCTTCGTGCTATCACTTAAAACTCTTCTTTATATTAATTAGTATGGAGTTCTGAATTTGTACACTGCTCAATCAAATGCATAGGTTGGTCTTATAGATGCTATTATTACTGTCAGACCCTGAAAATGACCTAGTTTAACTAGATCTTAACATGTTGGTATTGATGTTATAAGGTCCTAAATATGTCTAATATGTGATATAGAGGCAGTAGCTAAAGTGTTAGGTGTGTTGAAGTCAAACATCAACGGATGACTAACATGTTCAATGACTAAGTCACCTTAATGTCTAATATGTGGGTTCTATGTTTTTATGTGTGTTTTATGGTGTTTTAAGGTTCTTAATACAGTTAATATAGCATGTTTATGAAGTGGTTAATGTTTCATGAGGTTTGGTGGTGAAACGACCAAGAACATCAAAGGTGTTCGAAAGATATGTTTTGAGTTTACCTTGTACGTCTAGGCGAGTTTCATCGAGTTATACGTGTTCTTTTTGGATGAAATGAATGTCAGAGGTTTTAAACTTATAGAATATCATATTTGGGTTGGAAACGTTTGGGAAATTATCCCCAAGGACCACCAAAGGGTCCTTGAGGAAGAACCCCAAATAAGTGTTCAGGTTGTCCCAGGCAGACCCTGGCGACGGAGCACTCAACGACCAGTCCTGGCTGTGACGCCCCGTCAAACGTTCCTATCATGATGGACTTAACCATAGGTTAAAAGAGGAACCTTGAAAGCCACTGTTTCCACCGATGGAGGCCAGTGACGGCCCGTCGTGGCTGCAACTCCACGTTAAGGGATGGCGTTGCACACACGGGTGTTCATGCGCATGCTGCTGTCCACATAGGGGTGAATTGGTAAATTTACCCAACTTCAAAATAAGTCATCGAAGATTATTTAAGTGTTATTTGGGTATTTTAATTAATTATATAAAGGGTAATCAGATGGAAGACTTGTAATTGTTGTGGCCTTGTCACCGTTATTTTATGCAATATGATGAGAATTGCCTTATTGGTAACTACTTGAACTTATATGGCTATTTCTGTAGTTGATTTGGTGATGTGTGATCATATCTACCTATATGTGAAAGTATGTGTTAGACTATTGATACTATTTAGACAATAATGATATGTTATGGCTATGTGTTATGTGTGTAGTCTTTGAGTTGATACCTGGTTGATGCTAAATTGGCTAGATGAGTTTAAAAGGGTTATGTTGATTATGTTATGATAATGAATAGTATGACTAAATAAGTATAAGGGTCATTCCTAAGAGTCTAAAGGAAGATAGGCAATTTGTGATAAATGGAAGTATGTTGTGTCTTGTTTAGGTAGACTTGGGCCCCTTACTTGATGCTTCTGTGAATATCTGATTGCTTGACTTAGGAACTTAAAGGGTCTTAGTATTGAATTAATTAATATAGGTGAGACCTTGCATGATGATACGAAGGTCATTTTTGTTGAACCTTGACTTAATGATAAGGTTACCTTCGTTGAAGCGTAAGCGTAATAGTATCCTCAAATTTAAAGGAATGATGGACATAAGACTAGTTTGATGGAATAGAATCATATTAATACTTAGGAATGTCATCATGAGATTTTTGTCGCTATAGTTATATATGCCCTAGTGAACCTTACTTTGGTTGGTGAAATATAATTTGTTCATAAACTACATATGGGACCCATTTATATGAACCTTAACGAGAATTGATCTATGAGAACTAAGGCTAGCACCGAGTGAGTATGGTAAGGGAAAGTAGTTCTAGTTTATTATGAGACTAGATTACATATGCCCTTCATATTCCTTTACCATGTGCCTATATGGGATATGTCCATGTTCTACCTTTGACAAGTAGAACAACCTCATCAAAGTAGAATAGAACTTCGGATTCCACGTCTAGTTTTCATGGTTTATGTCTGTTATTGCCTATTCTAATCATATGGAATACCTATTAGCATTAGAGGAGTTTATGGATTTTAGGTGGTGGTATGAGACACTATCTAGACATTTTGTACAATAGACTTTTAAGGTGTTATGTGGAGTTCGTAGGTCTTATCCAAGACGAATATTTGAATGTCCTTTATTTGATGTATGAGTCTGAATGAACTAATGAACAAATGACTTATGTTATGGAGTCTGTAAATAATTGAGTACCTATTCTAAAGTAACTTAAGGATTCCTTAGCTAAAGTGTGAAGAGGTCATAACGGATGATCTCTTTATAACTTATCTTTGGAATTCTTGAGGATTACTCTACTTAGGGTAGTTGGTTGATTTTGTGGACATAATATAAGCCTTAGGTAGTGTTAAGTATTATTTAGGTAAACTCGAAGAGGTCACTATGGACGTTATCTTTTTGATTTACTTAAGTAGGTCTATTGAAAGCCTTTGGGAAGAGCATGTCATACCATCGACGTGGTTGTGATATATGTGATCATAATTCTATCCTAGGGGTCTAAAGGATCTCTTAAGTGTGTGTGTAAGGGATTGTATGGGCGGTCATTTCACAACTCACTCAAGTAAGACTTAGTGTTCACCTTTGGTAGAAGATTCTTACCTTTTATGTTTATGATAGCTTTGTAAGTATGTATGTGACTCATTATAGGTAATCTAAAGGGTCCTTTAAGACCATCCAGAGTGGCTGTATTGGTGGTCTCTCTTTGTGTTACTTATGTGAATGATAGGTTGACTTTAACTAAGGAAATTACATGCTAGAAGTATCTTGTGTGTTTCCATATTTATTTATGTTGTTGTTATGATTAAATATGTTTTGAAAAAAGAAAAGATTCATATTTCGAATAAAGTCCGTTTTCATGATTTTTATGCATAAAGCCATACGTAGTACATTTGTTTGAACTAATTCCATGCTTTTATCTATATATATATTGTTCTTGGTAGGTGACGACCTTTTAGATGTTAAGACTTGGGCTTAGAAGATCATTCAAGAAAAGTTGAAGTATGCCCTAACTTGACTCGAGGGTATATGAGGCTTTATGTTTTCATTCAAAGTATTGTAATATACTAAGTATTTTTATGTTTGTATTTTGGAGTATGGGCCGTGTCCCAAGTATTCTTGTGCCTTAAGATGATTCGATTGAGACTTAGTATTTTCTATTACTTTTATATGAAAGTGATTTCGAAGACTATATTATGTTTTGTGAAAAGATATAATTCCGCACAACTTTTAACTATGTATATGCAAAGAATGCTATTAAAGGGCTTGTATTAGACATTCGAGAGGTCGACGAGCTGGACACAATCCAAGAGTGTACCTTGACTTCTAGGGTATGGTTTCGAGTTGTGACAAGCTTGGTATAAGAGCATAGGTTGGTGAAATTATTATTGGGAATAAATATGTCTCATGAAGTCACGTCAAGTAGAGTCTTGACCATCGGTGTGAGTCACGACACATCTGTGGGTTAGAGGCTATAGGGCGATAGAGTTTCCCTTCATTTCTACTCCTATGTTGTGAGGTAGAGTAAATGTTTTGATTATCCTTCTAATGAGTTTCCTTGTGTTTTGTAAAGTATGAATATTAGAAAGATGGCTTCTAGAAGGACGGAAGAGGGAAGGGTGAATGAGAAGGGTCCCCCTCAAGTTTAGAAAGTTGAGCAAGTTCCTCAAGGTTTCCATGCAGTTCAAGGTGCTCAATATGCCAAGGTGCCTCCCGAGGGTGATCGCATTCCTAATGTGGACAGATGTATTGAGATTTCGGAGATGTATAATTGGGAGATTAGAGAGGCTTTCATTACTATTGCTTGCACTGTGACAGTGCAAGCTAATTTGAATATGATGCCTAGGTTTGTGGAGAGCACTATGACATCTAGGTTGAGAGACTTAGGGAGGGAAGAATGCTCTATGTATATGCTACATGATGATATGACCCTAGTTAGACACATGATGTATGTACAATAAATTGAAGAGTTTAAGCTTAGGAGGATTTTTAGGAACTCGAAAAGTAGTGTTGATAGTGATTAAGTACAACCTAGGTTCAAAAAGGGTGTTCAAAATAAAGATGTACCTAGTGTTCCTTAGAATAAGTTTTAGAAAGGAGGTGGTTCTATCAGTGGCAAACCTACATGTGCTACTTGTGGTAAGAAACATCTTTGTGGGTGTCTTTTGGGTATGAGGATTTTACTTTGGATGTGGAAAAGATGGGCACACGGTTAGAGATTGTCCAAGTATTTCTTCTAGGAAGGAGTGCAAGCAAGTTGAGACTAGTGGTCCAAAGGAAGATGCTCTGACTAAGAGGCGTTTCTATGCACTCTGAACTTGAGGTAAGAATCCGGGTGAGAGTGATGATGATGTTGGTAAGTTCTCTTTCTTATCTTAATATATGAGTTCCTTCAAAGTGGGGGAGTATGGTTTGTAGATGGTATAGAAGTCCTTCAAATTGATGCTTGTGCAAGATATTTAGGAGTTCGGTTGAAATTTAATTTCATTAACTTCTTTCATTGTGTGTTTTATTGAGCTATGATTATGTTGTAATATGTGTTTATATGGTGTTATCTTGGATATTTGCATGTTTATATCTTGAATTGCTTAAAATGTGGATTTTTGAAAAAAAGCTTAAAAATTCAGTTTTGCTTTAAGACTGCATGCTGCCATATTTTGGAGAAAATGACTAATTGATATGTTTGCCTAAAAATAACTAATGTTGTTACAAATTATATATATATAAGCATGATATTGAATATAAAATGAGTTTCTATTATAAAGCATGAGAGTTTGGTAGCATAATGAGTTATAGAATTGTTTTCTAGTTTCATATTGTTTTGTGCATCTCTTAACTATGTGAAATTCATGTTTTCTTGTGATTATGTGTTGTATGGAATGGTTATTAGCTTTTAATTGAGTCTCTAATCTTGGATGTTTTAAGAGAGTGGCAAGTGTCATTCGAGGACGAATATTATCCAAGTGGGGAAGATGGTAAGACCCTGAAAATAACCTGGATAACTAGAACCTAACATGTTGGTATTGATTATATGAGGTCCAAATATGTCTAATATGTGATATAGAGGCAGTATCTAAAGTTTTAGGTGTGTTGGAAGTCAAACGTCAAGGGACAACTAAGGCGATTGATGAATAAGTCACCTAAATGTCTAAAATGTTGTTCTATGTGTTTATGTGTGTTTCATGGTATATTAAGGTTCTTCATATTTTAAATATATCATGTATGGAAGTGGTTAAATTTTTGTGAGGCTTGGAGGTCAAACGACCAAGAACACACAGGGTGTTTGAAAGATATGGTTTGAGATGATATTGTTTGTCTAGGCGAATTCGTCGAGTTTTACGTGTTCCTTTTGGATAAAATTAATTTGAGAGGTGTTAGACTTATATACTATCATATTTGTGTTGTAAACGTCCAGGAAATTATCCCCAAGGACCACCAAAGTGTCCATGAGGAAGCACCCAAAATCATTGTTCATGCTGTCCCAGGCAAACCCTGGCGACGGAGCGGTCAACGGCTAGTTGTGTCTGTGACGCCCTCTCAAAGGGTCCCGTCATGAGTTACTTAACCATGGGTGAATAGAGGAATCTTGGAAAGCCACTGTTTCCACTGACGGGGGCCTGTGATGGCCCGTCGTGGCTTTGACTCCCCATCAAGGCACGCGTCGCACACACCTGTGTTCCCGCGCCGGCTGCTGCCCACTTAGGGGTGAATTGGTAAATTCAACCCACTTATAAAATAATACATGGAAGATCAGGACAAAACCCTAACCCACTCAGGAAGCATCATGATATATACAAAAGCCTTGGTACACTTCGGTAAAGTTAACACCAGAGGGGAGGTGTCTTTCAAGACTTTGAAGCTTCTTTAACAATCCTCCAACCACTAAAACCTAACACTCTTTTGGGTCAAGGTAGTCAAAGGAGAAGAAATGGACCCAAAACCATCCACAAACCTCCTATAATACCTGACTAAACCCAAGAAACTTGTAATGTCAGTTGGGTCAATGGTCTAGGACATTCTTAGGCGCCTCAGTTTCTTTGAATCAACCTCTATACTCTCAGTTGAGATAATATGACCAAGAAACTCCATCGAGCTCAACAAAAACTCACACTTACTATACCTAAAAAATAGTTGGTGTTCCTTAAGGACTTGCATTACCACCCTCAAATGGTCCATATGTTCACCCTCATTCCTTAAATATATAAAAATATCGCCAATGAATACAATCACAAAGGAATAAGGTTAATTCTGGAACACCCTATTCATTAGAAAGTAATTTTAGGTATATCCTCACCTCTGAACCTAAGTTGGTGATACCCCGATCTGAAATCAATCTTAGAAAAATAGCTTGTGCCTTGGAGTTTATCGAACTACTAATCAAACCGAGGGAGGGGATACTTGATCTTGATAGTGACCTTATTGAGTTGACAATAATCAATGCACATCCTAAGGGACCCATCCATGTTCTTCACAAATAATATCAGAGCACCCCATGGGGAATAACTAGGTTGAATAAATCCTTTATCTAGTAAATCTTTGAGTTGAGCCATAAATTCTTTCAATTCAGCCAGATCCATCTTATAAGGAGGAATTAAAATGGTATTCGTATCCGGTAATAAGTCAATACCAAAATAAATTTTCTGTTCATGAGGAATTCCGAGCAAGTCATTCAGAAAGACTTCCAAAAGTCCCTTATTACAAAAACCGACTATATAGGAGGAGCTTCAGAGTCTTGATCTTTGACTATTACAATATGATATAAACACCCTTTAGAGATAATTTTAGAAGACTTTACATAAAAAATTAAATGATATATAGGAATTTAGTTTGTAACAAACCTTAAGACCGATAAAATAAGAAATGCTTAATGTTTCAAGAAATCCTATGATTAGACCAGGGTTCACACGGATTGATGCACGTAAAACCAGCCTTAGAACCCTTGAAAGATCCAACAAGACTAACTTGGGGAAATAGTGGAGATAGCAAAGGCTTGGTACAACCATGTAGAACTCTCGAATTCAAAGATTTACTTGAAGGAGTCTTTACTAGACATAAAAAGGGAAAATCTTAGGTTTGGAGGATATAGGGGTAAAATGGTCTTTTTCCAAGCTAAGGGTAGTATCGTATTTACCCTACATATATAATGAATTATTTAATTAATAAGGTGGAGGGGAATTCTGTGGAGAGAGGTCCGAAATTAGCCTCTTGAAGTTAAGTGTTACTCCACCCAGGTTCAAACCTAGGTGGAAGCAATGAATTAAATTGTTTTTAATTTAAGTTTGTAAGTTAATATAATTAATTTATATTTATTATTTATTATTTAATTTGAAATAAAATAAATTCAGATTTTTAATAATTAAATAAAACCCTATTTGACTAATTCCTAAGCCTAAAAAACTCTTCTCTCCCACGCTCATCTCTCTCTTTCACGTCTCTATAACTCTCAGACATATTTTTCTCTAAAAAATAACATACAAAAACACTAGGTAAACCAAAGTTCTTAACACTTAAGGAACTCACAACGAGAGTTATAAAATAATAACTAATAAAACGTGTTACGCAAATTGAGGGTTTTTCCGTCAAGTTGGTGTTTAAGCTCTTGGATGTGGACGTGTGTTTGGAGGAGTTATTTGGGCAGCAAGTTGAGGTTTGAACGTCAAAAAGGTATGGGTTCTCTTCTCTTGGTCTCTTTCACAAGAGACCCCTTAAGGTTTAGAATATTTATTCTGAAAACTAGGATTGTTGCCCGTTGCATATCTCTATCACTAGCTCCCATTGAATCATTCGTTGGTTATGTTTTGCTGGTAGAAAACTAGGGATGAAAAGTGTTTTCGTGATGATTATTTCTTTATATGTATGTTTGGAATTATGTGACTAATGTTGATGTTTCCGAAAAATGTAACTAGGAGTGTATGTGTGAGTTGCCATGGCTAATGTTCATTGTTTAGTACTTGTAATGACATGATAGTTCTTTATATTTCATGTACACATGCTGATGTAAATGTGATGTTCATATGTTTTGAATCTGGCTGATTTGAGGGATAATGTCTTGACCAAACGAATCCATGAAAAGCACCTATAACGTTGTAAATGCACTACGAAATTCCCCTAAGAACTACGGTGAAACTAATAAAGGATGTTGAAAAATTAAAAGAAAAATTCTAGCTTCTGCTGATGAATGTCGGTCAGCAAAGATGGTTCAAAATGTTGAAAAAATGAATTAGAACAAGTGAGGACATGGAGGATTGAACTCGTGACTCCACTATGTAAAAATCCATGAAAACAAAGAAACAAAAATAAATGTGGTAAAGGGGATTCGAACCATGTTATTTGCTAGAAAATTTAAATAAAAAGAAAAAAATAAGAAATGAGAGGAGTGGAATTCAAACCCACCACCTCTCAACAAGGTTTAAAGAAGAGTAAAAGGAAAAAGAAAGTGAGGCGTGGGAATCAAACCCACAACCTCTAGTCAATGAAAGAGAGTCAACGGAAAAGAAAGAAAAGAGATGTGAGGCTTTGGAATCGAACCCACCACCTCCTAGGCAGATTTTAGGAGAAAAGTTAAAAGATATAAGAGAGGGGATATAGGGTTTCGAATTCACAAACCCTCTGCAAAATGAGAGAAATTTAAAGGCAATGAAATTAAAAAGTAAATGAGGTTGTGGGGGTTCGATCCCACATCCTCTTAGTTCCATTAATCGAAAAATGAAAAGAGAAATTAAGCGAAAAATAAAATGAAGGCATTGGGACTCAAACTTTTGTCCCCAAGTCATATGGATTAAAACAAAATGAATAGAAAATGTGAGTGTTGTTCAAGAGATTTTAAAATCGGGTTCCCTTTCCCAAATTCTATGTTGATACATAAGTCTTACGTGAATGAAATTTTCAAGAATAAGGCTCCATACATAGATTGAAATCGAGATCTTGGCATACATACAAGATGCATAAGCCTTATACTACATAATCTTGGCAATATATGAGTAACTTACACGAACTATAAATGAAGCCTCATGGATTTTATGTATAGACCCATAAGTCTAGCATACGTCTAAATATAAGTGAATCTAATATGTATGAAATGACCAAATGAACAATGAAATAATTAATTGAACAATGAAATAATGAAATAGGATTAAGTAAGAGTGTGAAACACACTAAATGGCCAAGTTCAATAGCATATGATGAAATGATGAAATGAACAATGAAATGATGAAATCCTAGAAGGGTTAGGTAAGAGTACTAAACACACTAAATTGCCAAGTGCATTGGCAAATGATGAAATGGACATTCACGTAAAATGGGGTAAGTAATTATGAAGAGCAAATGTGCTAATGTTAATTAATGTGGTGAAAACATGATATGAGGCTAATGTAAAAGATGAGAGTAATCTAAAATGATCCCAAGTAAATGCTACAAAAACATACTCTCCTATGAGAGTTTAAAGTTAATGAAGAGACCACTCTCTATGAAAACTCTAATGAGAGTATTTACATAAACACACTTAATAAAAATGATGAGTTGAGAAATTATCTACTGAGCTATGATGTCCTCATACTAGACGTGAGTTTCCATGACATATGAGTTTAATGAAACGGAAATTTATACTGAGCAGCGATAGACTAACTATGAGCGGTGATGCTTTCTTTTAGGAAGGGCGGAGATTTACGTAACTCTCATGATATGAGGCTGTCCAGCATGACGGGTATGGTTCTCTTTATATCTCCTAGTCTTCAAACCTATACTACCAACATAGGGATGTGGTGGGGTTCAATTCCATGTACGCTAGCATGTTTTGAGTCACTTTGGCCAGTGATTCCACCTATGTTCGGTGTGGGGTTTCATGAAACTTGATTTCATTACGCTCACATGATCTATGTTGGATAACGTTAATGGTCCCAATGAATAAATTAGGCCAGCCTCAAATGATATGCACAATGAAACGAATGATACCGAAGGTGTTAGGATAGGATAATCAAGAGGTAAGTTAGATTGAAGTAATGACATTAGGTCATTCTTGGTCATTGAACAACGAACCTACATCCCAGGTATAGCTGTTGTTTACACTGGCCCATAAATGAAATGAAATGAAGTACATACGAAAGAATGAAGTAGACTCAGTTTTTGCTAAACCAAACTCCCTTGTTGAGGTCCCATATATTGAGCCCTTATTTTTGGGAAGTCTTAATGTCAAGTTCATGATTCCAAGGCCTCATAGCATATGAATGAATGATATGAACAACGTTATGTGTTAAATGAACTATGATATTTTCTATGTGTACGGTGTTGTGTGATTTGTGCAAACTGTTCACTATGATGATGCATGTTACTCGCATGGCATAACTTTGCTAATCCAAATTTGAAAAGCTCATCAACTTTCCTAATCCAAATTTGGAAAGCTCATCAACTTTCCTAATCCAAATTTTGAAAGCTCAATCACTTTCCTAATCTCAATTTTGCAAGTCCACTGACTTGACCTTCTACAATCATTTTGTCAGGAAAGATCTATTCTTACTCATGCATATACTTGGTGTGGGATTGAATATACCCATACTTAGGACAAGTGTGTACTAACCCTATAAAAATCTACAACTTTTAGTGCAGTCACAGGTGGACGCTACAGCTATAGTATCGACGCAGCAGCTACCCGGACGTCGCACATTCATCTGGACTTGTTAAGCCCTCATGCTTTCGAGGATGCATGCCTATTTACATTCTAGATTAGTTTTAGGATTTAGCTAGTGGAGTATGTTCTACTAGCATTTTATTTCCCATTTTGTTCAGACTTTGTATTGGTGCTATTTTGGAAAGTACATCTTTATCGTTATGATAAATTGTTACTTTCATTTGGTGAACTTAATTTTATATGGTTGAAGGTGAATAATTACGTATGTACTAGAATGTTTAGTAACCATTTTATGAAACAAAAAGTTTCAAATTTTCCGCTAATACTAACCTAGAAGAAGTAAGAATGACAAAAGTAGGCTTGTCTGCGACCTCTGAGAGGTCAACGACGCTGGTTTTGTCTGGGGTTAGATTCCAGTTGTGACAAAGTTAGTATCAGAACACTAAGTTAAACTTCACTAATAATAAATTCTTATCTACCACATTGAGTAGTTTCTAAGTTATGGTAGTGAAGTGCACCACTATCCTTGACTAGATATTGCATGATGCATACGAAAATTTTCCTTTTTCTTATCTTATCGTGCCTTTTCTAATGTAAGATTTCTTGGTGTTAAGAGCGTATCCAAATTCAACTCTTCAAGTTTCCAAACGATGAATACAAGGAGAAAAGTAGGCAGAGAGATTGGAGGAACAAATGCTGGAGTAATTTATGTTCCTTCCCAGGCTCTAGCTGCTAGGATAGAGATGTCTATTAACCTAGCTTGGTTGACAGATGGACAAGTAAGGACAACTTTTAGATAGATGGCCCAATCTAGAACTTTACAAGCTCAGGCTATTAGGTTTGATTGATGTGGAGAAATCTGTGTTGGCATCCTACCAGTTAAAAGTTGTAGCTGAATCCTTGTATAAGGTGTGGCACGATAGAAGAGCCTTAGGAGGGGGTCCTATTACTTTAGAACTTGTCAAGATTGCTTTTCTAGGACGGTTCTTTCCCATATAGATGAAGGAAGCTAAGGTTGAGGAATTCATCAACCTTAAACAGGGCTCGATGTTTGTCAGGGATTAGTCCTTGAGGTTTATATGACTTTACAGCCCAACAGAGGCCACCTTGTAGGAAGTGTGGCATACTGCACTTGGGATAATATATGATGGACTCTAACACTTGTTACCGTTGTGGAAAACTGGGTAACATGATGAAGATTTGTCCAAATAGGAGAAGTCAACGACAAGGGAGGGAGAGAGTTCAACCGAATGGTTTAAGTGAAGAGGCTCCAAGGAGGCAACGATTCTTCGCACTCAAGTCTAGGGGTGTAAGGGGAGACACCTCTGGTAAATACTCAGGTAAGTAGCCATGATTAGTCCTTCAAGAATTTGACTGTGTATGGTGTTTTTTAATTATGTTGTATGCTTTGATGGTACTACTTTAGGAAAGACTTCCTTAGTCGATTAATGTGAAGTTACTAGTAGGTTTCAATGATGTGCACCATCATGTTAACAAGTGAATTAGATATTCACCAATAGGGAGTATTGAATAACCTATGTATGCATGCATTCTATAGATAACTTACTTATTGTTAGTAAAGAGTAGTGTCATTCAGGGACGAATGTTCCTAACCAGGGGGGGGGATAATGTAATAAACCTAAAAATGGATAAGATAAGAAATGCTTAATGTGTCAAGAATGCCTATGATTAGACTAGGGTTCACACGATTTAATGCGCGTACAACCAAACCACAAAACCCTTTCTACATACAATCCAACTAACTAAGGGAGTTAGTTGAGCTAGGAAAGGTTGGGTCCAACCATATAGGACTCTCGAATATGAAGATTTACTTGAAGGAGTGTGCATTACCACACTTAAAAATGGAAAATGTTAGGTTTGGAGGGTCTAGGGGTAAAATTGTCTTTTCTGGGCAAAGGGTTGTATAATATTTAACATAAATATATAATTAATTATTTAATTAATAAGGTGGAGGAGCATTTTGGGGAGAGAGGGCCGAAATTGGGATCTTGAAGTGATGTCCTGCTCCACCCGTGTTCGAACATAGGTGGAAGAAATGAATTAAATTGTTTTTAAGTTAAGTTGGTAAATTAATGTAATTAATTTATATTTATTATTTATTAGCTGATTTAAAATAAAAGTAAATCAGATTTTTAATAATTAAATAAAACCTTATTTGACTAAGTCCTAAACTAGACTCCTAAGCCTAAGAAAAATCTTCTCGCCCACGCTCATCTCTCTCTTTCACGTCTCTATCACTCTCACTCGTGTTTTTCTCTGCGAAATAACGTACAAAAACCGTAGTTAAACCAAAGTTTCTCATACCTGAAGAACTCTCAACAAAAATTATAAAAAAACAACTAATCAAATGTGTTAGGCAAATAAAGGGTTTTTCGGTTAAGTTAGTGTTGAAGCTCTGGGATTTGCATGAGTGTTTGGAGGGGGTTCTTTGGGAAGAAAGTCGAGGTTTGAACGTAAAATATGTATGGGTTCTCTTCTCTCTTAGTCTTTTCCGCGAGAGAACCCTTAAGGTTCAGAATATTCATTCAAAACATTAGGATTGTTCCCCGTTGCATATCCCTGTCACTAGCTCGCATTAAATCATACATTGATTATGTTTGCTGGTAGAAAACTAGGGATGAAATGTTTTTTCGTGATGATTATTTGTTTATATATATTTTTGGAATTATGTTACTAATGTTTATGTTTCCGAAGATGTAACTATGTGTGTATGTGTGGGTTACCGTGGCTATTGTTCATGGTTTAGGACTTGAAATGGCGTTGATAGTTCTTTATATTTCATGTATAGATGTTGATGTAAATGTGATGTTCATATGAGTTGAAATCTGGCTGGTTTGAGGGATAATCTCTTGCCTAAACGAATCCATTAAAACACACTTAAAACGTTCTCAATGCACTATGAAATTCCCCTAAGAAATAAGGTGTAACATCATGAAACGATGTTGAAAAATTAAAAGAAACTTTCCAGCTTCTAGTGATGAATTTCGGTCAGCAAAGAAGGTTAAAAATATTGAAAAAATGAATAAAAACAAGTGACGTAATGGAGGATTAAACTCGTGACCTCACCATGTTCAAAACCATGAAAATAAAGAAGTAAAAAGAAATGTGGTGAAGGGGATTCGAACCATGGTATTGGCTGGAAAATGTAATATTAATGAAAAAATAAGAAGTGAGAGGAGTGGGATTCGAACCCACTACCTCTCAATAAGATTTAGAAAAGAGTAGAAGAAAAAAATGTGAGGTACGAGAATCGAACAAATGACCATGACCACCTAGGCATATTTAAGGAGAAAAATTAAAAAATATTAAAGAGGGGATGTGGGGGTTCAAAAACACAACCCCTCGGCCAAAGGAGAGAAATTTTAACACTATGAAAATAAAATGTAAATGAGGTTGTGGAGGTTCGATCCCACATCCTCTTAGTTCCATTAAGCGAAAAATAAAAAGAGAAATTAAGGGAAAAATAAAATGAAGGAATTGGGACTCGATCTTGGGTCCCCAAGCCGTATGGATCAAACCAAAATGAATAAAAAAATGTAAGTGTTGTTTATGAGATTTGAAAACCGGGTTCCCTTTCCCAAATTTCGTATTGATACATAAGTCATACTTGAATTAAATGTTCAAGAATAATACTTCCTATTCAAATCAAAATCGAGATCTTGGAATACATACAAGATGCATAAGTCTTGTAGTACATAATCTTTGGAATATCTGAGTCACTTAAACGAACTACAAATGAAGCCTCATGGCTTGTAAGTTTAGAACCATTAAGTCTAGCATTCGTCAAAAATAAGTGAACCTAAGATGTACGGAATGAAATGATTAAATGAACAAACAAATAATGAAATGAACAATGAAATGATGAAACCCTAGAAGGTTAAGTAAGAGTGTAAAACATACTAAATGACCAAGTGCATTGGAATATGATCAAATGAACAAAGAAATGATGAAATGAACAATGAAATGATGAAATCCTAGAAGGGTTAGCTAAGGGTGTGAAACACACTAAACGACCAAGTGCATTGTCATATGATAAAATGAACATTCACGTGAAATAGGGTGAGTAATTATGAAGAGAAAATACGCTAATGTTAATGAATATGGTGACAACATGATATAAATATAATGTAAAGGATGAGAGCAATCTCAAATGAGCATAAGTAAATATTACCAAAACGTACTCACCTATGGGAGCTTTAAGTAAATGAAGAGACCTGACTCTATGAACACTCTAATGAATGTTTTGAGATTAACACACTTAATACTAATGATGAGATCAAAAATCATCTATGGAGCTATGATGTCCTCATACTAGAATCCAGCTTCCATGACGTATGAGTTGAATGTAATGGAACTTTATACTGATCACCAATAGACTAGCTATGAGCGATGATACCTTTTTTCGTGAAGGGCAGAGGTTCACGTAACTCTCATTATATCAGATTGTCCGGCATTCTGGGTATGGGTCTCCTTATATCTCCTAGTCTTAAGGATCTAGGGGGGTTAAATTCGCATGTACGCCAGTATAATTTGGATCACTTTTGTCGTTGATTTTACCTCTTTTTGGTGTGGGGTTTCATGACACTAGATTTTATGATTATCACATAATCCATGTCTGTTAAAGTTAAAGTTCCCAATGAATGAATGAGGCCAGCCTCATATGATGCACAAAATGAAACGAATGATATACAAAGTGATAGGATATGATAATCAAGGGGTGAGTTAGATTCAAGTAATTACATTAGGTCATTCTATGTAATTGCACAACGAACATGATGATATTCATAATCTACATCCTAGGTATAGCTTGTGTTTACACTGGCCCACGGCTGATTTGAAATGAAGTACGTATGAATGAATGAAGTAGACGCTGTGTTTTATAAAGCAGACTCCCTAGTTGAGGTCCCATATGTTGAGCCCACATATTTGTGAAGTGTTAATGTCAAGTTCATGATTCCAAGATGTCATGTCATACTAATGAATGAGATGACAAACGTTATGTGTTATATGAATTATGATATGTGCTATGTCTACGCTGTTGTGTGTTGTGTGCAAAATGGTCAGTATGATGATGCATGTTACTCTCATGGCATAACTTTCCTAATCCAAATTTGGAAAGATCATAATCCTTCCTTATCCATATTTGGAAAGCTCAGTCACTTTTCTAGTATCAATTTTGCAAGTCCACTTAGTTGACCTTCTACAATCATGTTGTTAGGAAAGAGCTATTCTTACTCATGCATATACTTGGTGCGTACTTGGATGTACCCATAATTAGTACAAGTGTGTACTAATCATATACAAATCTACAACATTAGGTGCAGGCATAGGTGAACGCTAGAGTAACAGGATCGACGCTGCAG
Organism: Solanum lycopersicum; assembly: GCF_036512215.1. Taxonomy (NCBI): domain Eukaryota; kingdom Viridiplantae; phylum Streptophyta; class Magnoliopsida; order Solanales; family Solanaceae; genus Solanum; species Solanum lycopersicum. The sequence goes on along the minus strand of NC_090810.1, from coordinate 47,576,852 downwards.
CTATCCAGACATCGCACATTCATGTGGACGTGGTAGAACTCATGCTTTCAAGGACTCTTGCCTGTTTACATTCTACCTTAGTTTTATGATTGAGCTAGCGGAGTATGTTCCACTAGAGTTTTCTTTCCCATTTTGTTCAGACATTGTATTCGTGCCATTTTTGCAAGTGCATCTTTATCGTTATAATAAATTGTTTCTTTCATTTGATGATCTTAATGTTAGATGGTTTATGGTGAACAATTATGTGTGTAGTATAATGTTTAGTAAGCATCTTAAGAAACAAAAAGTTTCAAATTTTCCGCAAAAATTAACCTAGACAAAGTAAAAATGACGTATGTAGGCTTGTCTGGGACCTCTGAGAGGTCAACGACGCCGGACTCGTTTGGGGTCTAGATTCCAGACATGGTAGAGTTACCACTAATTCACTCTAAGACAGGTTTATTGGGGAAATTGAACTCAACTACCCTTTTTCGACAATCAATGGAAAGAAAGAATGCAACCAATCCATTACAAAAATGACATAAAAATCCACCATATAAAGGTCTCCAAATCCACCCATGTAACTATGTTAGGAAAAGATATAGGACAACTCCTAAAGACTCTTATAACCATAATAGAGTCACCCACCAGGGTAATAACTAAAAAAGGTTCAATCAAAACATCGAGTAGAATATCAAACTTTATAGCTACTAGAGGAATTACAAATGAAAAATTAGCACCGAGATATAGTAAATAATAAACATCAATAGAGAAGACTTGTAACATAGTGGTGACCACAATGGAAGATTCCCCTTGTTCACCCCTAGAGAGGAGAACATAGAAGTAGTTCCTCTTTGGAGCTTCGGACCTAGTATCATTTGCATAATCTTGACAATTCTCCTTCTCTTGACTCCTCACATTAAGGAAATCCCTAACCTTATGGAAACTCTTGCCAAAACAAAAAAAAATCTCCATCTTAACTAGACACTCACCCCAATGTTTCTTACAACGCTTGGAACAAGTAGTTTTTCCGTTAGGTGAATTCTTGTTTCTTGCCTTTTGGGACTTAAGGTCAGACACCCTATCCTTGTTAGACTTGGGAAAATTGGAAGGAGTTTACTTGGACACCCTCTTCATGAATCTAGGTTTTTCTTGAATCTCTAGCCTACCCTTAGAAGTACCTTCCTCATAAGACTTGGCCCTCTTAAACTCCCTATTCTTCCTCTTGAGTCTAGTCTCTTCTACTTGTTTAACGTGAATCATCAACCAATAAATGTCCATGTTGTCATGGAGCATCTCTAACTGACACTCTTCATCGAAATCATTGAACACTCTCATAACAAAATTACTAATCTCTTCATTTAGGTTAGACAGAAAGGAAGGTGCACACTTGGACAATTTGGTGAACTTCAACGAGAATCCTAGAACAATAATATTTCCTTGGTGAAGGTTTATGAATTTTTCAACGTTGGCCTCCCTTTTCTCCTTAGGGAAGAACCTATCAAGAAAAGCCCTTCTAAACACCTCCCAAGTTATACGACACGCTCTCAAAGCCGTATTGTCTCCATTTGATGTACTAAGTTTGAGCCACATCCTCAAAATGATAGGAGGCTAGTTCGGCCTTCTCATTTGAAGTCAAACCCATAGTGTATAAAATATTGTAAATCTCATCAAGGAGGTATTGCATATTCCTTTACTTTAGACCCAAAAAACATTGTAGGATTCATCTTTGTAAAGTCCCTAAAGTGAAAAGCCACGGTACTAGCATATTGTTGAAAGCTAGGTCAAACTTTCTCATTTTATTAAACTATCATGACTTGAGATTGAGTAGCTGCCGCTTGGGATTGAGTAGTCATATCTTGAGGCAAAGTAACAAAAGACCTTATATCTCCATCAATCATATGTGGAGGAATGCCCGGAGCTTGGCCACCTTTAGGAGCTTGATTGTCTTTTAGAGGATCTAGGTTGTCTTGTTGACGAACATGGTTTCCTTGGAGAGGAACCCACACATTAGCAAAATTTTCCTCCAGTGTCCTTGCTGTTGCACGTCTTGTAGTCATATCCTATATCAACAAGAAAATGATTAGAATAAAGAGTGCATATCGAGTTACCACTCTTGAGGCATGATTTTCAAGATTACCAATAAGTTTGAATTCCTAACCATCACATAGCCTCTCATTCCTATGTGTAGAGATTCACACCAATGATCAAGACTCCACATAAACGTGGTTCAATGAGACATCTATCGTAATATTAATTCAACGTCTTGATTTTATACAAAAATATTCATGACCGAGGAGCATCCCCTAAACATAAACAGTGTCTTCGTCCTTGAAGAGGACTAAGACTAGCCTCTTAACATTCGTTATAACATATCAAAGGTTAAAAAGTACATAAATTTAAATTTTTATATATATTGTGATGTTAGCATACACCTCTCACCTACTACATATGGAGTTTACCTAACCTCCTCACATAGGATGCTTACATAGGCTTCTCATTTAGAAAACATAATCGATACGTAGGAATAAGTCTAATACTTTGCCTCACATTGAACTATCTAAAACGAAGTTAATCCTTCAGACATAGCCATTACACAAATGTATAATTGCAAAATATGTCTTACAAAAACATCTTGAAACAATAGGAATGAAATGAATCTCTTGTGACTATGCAATACTACTACAAAAGAATATGTGGCACCATTCTCGAACTAGAGGACCTACTACAACTTGGGGAATCTTTAATGTTTTCTTGCAAGCAACATTGATACTCTAACGGCCCAAACCTACATAACAGTAGAAATAAACGCAATATGTGTTAGTACACAAATTGAAGACATTCATTAAAAGGACTATTTCTTTGAAACATGCTAAGTCATTTGAAAGCCTTCATGCACAGACAAGAGCATATACAAGACAAACATTGTCATAAGTTCATATCAACATTTCATGTTCATTAGTGCATATCATAAACTTACAAGATGCACACTAACAATCCCATCCCAAGCGTACAAGTGCAATGCTCACATAAAGCCCCATAACCCTAGACAATTAAGTAAACAATAAAAGATATCCTAAATATGGCTTGTTTGATAAAACATCATCATAGGTAGTCATAACCACATAAAACAATTTACACCAATACAATGTTAATCAATTTAACCAACGTCATATAAGAATAACATCGAATAAAGTCAACACATTTCATGATATAATAATACATAAGAAAACCTCTTAGGGCTCCTCTTAGAGACAACTTGTGCAATGTCTAGGTGGACTCTCATACCTCTACCTATACTAACTATACCCCTCAAGTTACCCTAGTCAATGTCCGTCTTTGTTATATTTGGTCATTCATTTTACTTTTGGAAACTGTTTCCTAAACTGAAATAGACCACATGAGCTAAATGTTGAATCCTATGTCATGAAACCCTCATGAAAGAAGGTGGTCTACTTGCCAAGTTAGAACCAAAACATGAACATAGAATTATACGTAGTTCCACTAGCTAGTACTCCTATGGGGGAAACATAGCGCAATAACTAGGATATATGCTAGAGACCGTCTTTATGAACATTGCACTGTTATCTCCATCTCATAAGAACCATTACAAACCTACCTTCCCACATTGGGAAAAAATACCTCTCATATTTAGTTCGCTCGGTGCTAAGATAAAGTCCCTTTTTAAAATGTCTTTAAGCCTTCATTAACCATCATATATCTGTATAGGCCATAGGAGACTAACCCCTTGTATATCATATGATTAGCTCATTAGGTATTGCACGAGAATTTCCATAACAACCCTTCATTTGTGAGATAAACATAACATAATCATCATATCGTAGTAAGGCACATAAGTGATTCATAGTCAAGCTTATATATCATACCTTAATGATAATCTCACAATTCATATAGTCAAGAGATTTAAAGTACATTCATCATACCATCACCTACTCAATATACTCACATGTAATACTTCAATTGAACACCATCGTCAACTATTAGCCATTACAATTCAAGTAAGGATTCAAGATCACCAAGTATTAACAATTCACCTTAAAAATCCTTCTTTAATAGTCTTGCCATCAACCCACCATATTCACCCATCAAAAAGCTTAATAACATCATACAATAGTAGTCTATGCATGAACTAAGTCAATTTTATCATAGCTATCCAAATTAACTTCAATTCATAACCTAGGGTTAGGAAGAAAGGTATCATCATGCACTACTCATGCACTAGATCCAATCCCAACAATGCATGACCCTAGGCATTCCATGAATGAATTAGAATAGATAATACAAATGTAAATATCAATACATTCACCATTTCCTATCAATTCACAAGTAAGATCCAATATTTGGGCGAATTGGGTAAAGGAAATGATCTAAACAAAATACCCATTAATCAATATCAAATACTCAACATCTACACTTAATTAGTTATTGGTAATCATAATTGGTCATAATTAATCATCAATTTCAAGGTTGAAAGAAAACTCATTCGTAGAGAAAAACCCTTGGAATAGATGATTTAGAAATTAAATTTTAATGGAACTTTTGGGGAAAGGATACCCAATAGTGAAGAATACATACCTTAATGAAGACTTAATCCACGAAATTTGAGAAGATAAATTGAAAACTCGTCCTTCTTCTCAAAGTTTCCAATGTTCTTCAATGGTGGTTTATTAGAGAGAGAGTTTAGAGATAAGTGAGTGGGATTTGACTTAAACCTTACCCTAAACCAACATATTGAAACCCTTTAAAAACCCAAAAGACCCCTTACTCAAATGGATCTTTTTGAGAATGCAAATGGTCTTAAAAACGACGCAGATGAATCTCGGAAGTGGCTTCCCTTTGGGGCAGAAGTTCCACATTTTTGTTCTAACAAAATGGGTCAAGGCAGTGAGCCTTTTGAAGGTCCCGCGTGGCAATGCACTTTTTGCCTATCTGGTGAAGGTTGGCGACGTGTGGCAGCCTTCAATTCTTAGTTGCACGAAAGATGCTTTCCAATGTTCTGGTTGTCCTTGAGGAGTCATGACTGGACGTTTGGACCCTACATACTATATTTTACATATTTAAAGTCTTTTTAAAATGTTTATATTTCATATTACACTCTAAATCTTCACCAAACATAGTAATGTCTACTAGTGCATTTTCACTAGTTTCGAGACATCAAGGTCTTTCTTTGACCCTTAGGCTCTAATACTTATAAATCAAATTTATTATGTTATTTGTGGTCAGTAAACATCATTTTAATCATTCTTAGGTAGGTGAGGCTCTAGCCTAGGTTCATATGACTTTCAAGGTGTTACAATTACCTTGAGATAATGTCTTTCCTACTAACAAATGACATTTACTGTTCTCATGTCCTTGGTGTTTTCAATGAGTATAATACAGTGGAATATTTTCATAAAAAATTCTATTATAATGTTCAATAATTTTACCATTCTTCAAAAGGTGTAGTCTCACATGACTTGGATGCTTGTCAAGTAGGTACAAAATTATCTTAAACCTAGTCATACTTCGTCTGGTGCGATCTTGCGTTGCTTTATCAATTGCAATAGGAGTTCTTTAAGATATATCAATTGATAATAAAGACCTCCATTCAAAGAGATATGTAGGTAACTCTTGCGATGAAATACATAACCTAGCTTTAGGAGTTCCGTCCTTAAGGTTAAACAATGGTGTCCATAAAAGGTTCTAAACAAATACTCTTCACCGTCTAACTAAAAATAGCCATAAGAACTTGACAAAACATGTACATAGTACTCATATAAATCAAACTTGATCAACTGGTGACGAAAACCAAGTTGTCCAATACTGCAGTTTCGTTTAATATCAGATTTCTTTTGTAAAAAGTTTTCATCACTACAACAGTTTCTGCCTACGGCCAAAGTAAATCTGAGCAATGCTTTAAAATTGTTGCCTAAAATATTTTTAGGAACACTTTTACAATGTAGCCTAAACATTAAACTTTTGGAAACAATAATATTGTCAACATTTGTAAAGTGTACCCTTTAATGGTATAGGCTAAAATATATAAGCATTTTCATACTATGAAATAAAAGGCAAAAATTAATAACATATATGGTCACACTTTTAAAGGATCCTATTTTTATAATTGTAAAAACAATACATTAGAAGTGTGGCCTAACATTTTCATTAAATATGAGATTCCCTCCAATATTTTTAACTCTCCTCCCATTTCTATTGGCCAAAAAATAATTAATAAAACATTAATAAAAATTTTCCTATCTGAGAATTATAAAACATTTTTCTCATAAAATTAGAACACAATGTATTCGGAAGAACTGGGTTGATTCTCTTCTCCAAAACCCCATTTTATCGAATAGATGAAGAGTTGATTTTTGACGAATTTGGGATCGATCGAGGAACTGAAGATTGAGTAACTGAAGAGCAGGAGTTGAACAATAAATTTCGTCAAGTGTAAGTACCAATTTGTACCGTTTAGATTTCTTTTTACTCTCTACTAATCATCTTTTACTAAAAATATTTAAGTGGTTGAATTTAGTTTTGTGTTTACAAGTAATTCATTACTTTGGGGTTGTTATAGCATAAATTCCAAAGAAGTAGAAGAAATATAAAACCATTGAACGTTAAACTTAACCCTAGGAATATTGAGTAGACAAGATATTTTTAAGAGATACAATTAAATAAAGGCACTATTGTAAACATCGGTAAACCTTGAGAAGATTCAAGAGAACTTCCGAATATAACTTTATGTATTTTGTAAATGAACACATTATTATTAGGTTCTTTTATTTTTGTTTGTCTACTCTTCATACCATAGAATGGCATTGCAATAATGACATGTGTAGTTCGAAGGGACCAAATTCCATGTTATATTTTATCAACCTATCAAATAAATGATGATAGACAATATAAGTATTGGATACAGAAAAACTAAAATCGTATAGCAAATATAGTTGTGGTGAGTCATAGTGCGTCGCTTGAGGACAAACAACGATTTAAAGTTGAGGATATTGATGTCCGTGGTTTCACAGTACTTTCAGTGCTTTTTGTTTAAGTTTAGTGTGTGTTTAAGGCCTTTTTGTATTGGTTTAAATGTAGTTTTCTCTTTGTTTGCAGGAAATCTTTCTAGAAGTAGAACGTGGGAGAATTTTGCTGAAAATTGCAGAAGTAATGACCTATGGAGCCATCAACGGTCCGTCGTGACCTCAACGGTCTGTAGGTGGCCACCGTCATACGAAGAAAAAGGTTGCGAAAGGAAGTTGGGGAATTTTTACTATGTGTGGGGCTACGAAGGCTCTTGACGGACCGTCATAGACACGACGAACCGTCCTGCATATCCGTCAATGTTAACAGAAAGTAACCTAGTACCCATGTTCAAAAGATTCTAAGTATGGAGGAAAGGAAGCCATCGACGGACTGTGTGCATGCAACGGACCGGCATCCACATCCATAGATGGTAACATAAAATTGGTGAAGAAAGCAGCAGAAAAAGGAGTTAAGTATGGAATGACGAAGGTTCTCGACAGTCTGTCTCTCTAGTCGTTGATTAAGACGCGTTTTAAGGCAGATTTTCCTTAAATAGATTTATCTTTTATGTTAGGACTTTTATATTTTAAATACTTGTAAAAACCTCGATTTTGGGGTAAGACTCTTGGGTATTTCAGATTTTATTGTTCTAGTTGTGAACATGTGATTTTGGGAAATTATTCTATTTTCATGACATCGTTTATTGCAAGCTTATTGATTAATTGAAGTAATTTTGTGGATTTTCTTCAATCTCATCAAAAAAAGTACATGAATTCTTATCAACTTAATATGAATTGTATGATTATTTACATGGGTAACTAAATCCATAGCTAGGGTTGTGGGAACCATGGGTAAATATAGAGGTAAAAACTAGCTAAAATAACACTTATAGACTAGTGTCTTGCATGTATTGATGATTCTTTCGTTTAGAAGTCTTTCTAATGAGTTCACGCTTATTGATGATTCCAGAAAAAGGAGGAAGATAATAAGAAAAGAATTATCAACTATGATTTAGTATATACTATATAATAGGCTAGTGTCTATTGGTGCAAAGTAAGAACTAAGTCATACATCGATTATGATGCTTGATATGAGGTAAAGGTAAGGTTTAGTAAAGCATAAATATGTAGCGGGACCATGGTGAGGAGTGAAATTTTCTAGTTGCCAGACGAAGGAATTAGGGATACATAACTTACCACTTTGCATGCAAGATACTAGAAAAGTATCGTTATAGCTGGAATTACCGCGTTATAAACCTGTGGGGAACACTTATGCCCTAGTTGTCACTTATTTATTTAGAATTAGCTATTTGCTTTAAACATGTCACTTGTTTATTTAGAAATAGATAATTACGTATATAGCTTAAAAACTACTTGTTTGTTACTTATTTTTGTAAAGGAGTTGACTAAATAAAAGTTATAATAAGTTAAAGATAAGTCTAAATAATTTTCATTGTTGGATCGATCCCAGCCTCACAGTTGGGTTCTTTACTTAATATGAGCGCTTCAACTTCTTTTTGAGAAGTAAATTTCAGCGTATAAAATTTTTGCACCGCTGGTGCGAAAACTGTCTTTTAGATTAACTTTAAGCTTATTACAAAATTTAAGTCAATATTTTCCTAATTTTACTTTTTATTTTTATTTTTTTTCTATTTCAGATTTAACTTCTATGTATTCCAAGTACGCGGAGTATAGGAGAACACTACGTAAAATGAACAAAAATTTGGGTATTATCAATGATAATCACAACCTGTAAATTCAACCACCGATTGATTCTCAATATCAATTAGTACCTTATAATCGTGGGGAAGGTAAAATACATAGGCAACCTCCTGCTCCACGCCCTCAAGAGTATTATCAGGGACATGAAAATATTATTAACTCTGACGGACCACTTATATTTCCTCCCCTACCAAACAACCATACTTTCGTGGTAACTAGTAGTCTATTGCAAATGCTCACCGCTAGAGGTTTGTTTTTGGGGCTACATTTTGAGGATACACATGCTCAAATCGTTAAGGTGAGGTCGGTGTGTAAGAGTTGTGTAGGGAGGCCTGATTTTAATATGGATATAATTAGATTGTCAGTGTTACCTATCTCACTGATGGGACAAACCTCTAAATGGTTTACCGAACTCCCCTATAACTCAATCTACACATGGAATCAATTGAGATATGTGTTCTTAGCACGTTCGTACCCGGTGTCTAAAAAGCTAAACCACAAATGTAGGGTGAAAAACTTTGTGGCACTACCGGGAGAATCAATCAGTAGTGCTTGGAACAGGTTCACTTCGTTCTTGAGAAGTGTCCCCCATCACTACATCGATTATGATTCACTAAAAATGTATTTCTATCACAGACATGAGAATAATAATAAAGCAATACTGGATAAGATAGGGGGTTGTTCTTATTTGGAGTGTCCCTATGCTAAGATTGCTGAGAAGTTTGACAAACTATCCCAAAATAATAGATCTTGGATCACTAGGATGTCCGATACATAGAAAAACACTTATATAGTACAATCCGCACACAACCCAGCCACAAATGAGATTCGTGAAGAAATGGATCAAATTATAACTAAGCTTCGATTGTTGTTGAAACACGTCACTGGTTGTAGAAAAGTTAAATGCGGTGAACTACTTGTCGTAACCACCATGGACGACTGAATAGTATTACTATGAGGAATACACTTATATAGTATATGAGGATACGGGGGATTTTTAACCAAACACCCAAGGCTCCAATCAGGAGAATTGTTGCCAAGTTCAAGGAAATCAAGGTCGAAATATGGTACTTACAACTGAGAGGGTCACTTTGTCAGAGATGGAAATTATAACCGCGACAATAACTTCAACCGGGGTAACTATGGTAACAGAAATGATAGGAGTGGGACATATGTTCCACCTCAAAATCATGAAGTTGCTCCTAGGGATTGTGGAGGTAGTATGATGCGAGTAAGGGATCTGTAACAGAAAATGATGAGGAGGTTTGATGCTAGTTATGAGCACACTAAATAGTTGAAGAGTGACTTAGCGAGTATTGGGCAAGAAGTTGATGCCCATGCTATCTCAATCAAGCATCTTGAGTTGCAAATGTCCCTATTTTCTTCGACTGTGAACCCACGCCAATCGGGCACTCTTTCTAGCGATAATGTCCAAAAAAAGAAAAATGATGGACATTATATGGCAGTCACAACTCGAAGTGGTAAGCAAACCATTGAACTAACGATGCCGTTTGATGTATAAAATGTGATAAGAGGCGATGATGAGGTTGTGGGGTTAGTGGTGAGTTACAAGACAAAACGGGGAAAAAAGATAAGGTACCCAAAAGGTGACCCTCATGCCTAGACCACCACCTCCATTCCCACAGAGGCTAGTGAAAAAGATCGAGGATGGTAAATACCGATGTTTTATAACTATGCTCAACAGCATTCTATCAATGTCTCTTTTATAGAAGCTCTTGAACAAATGCCTGGTTATGCCAAGTTAATGAATGAGATGGTCACTAAGAAAACATTGGTCAGTTTTGAGGATGATTATAGAATGTAACATTGTAGTTCTATTGCTACAAGGTCTCTAGTGCAAAAGGAAGAAGATCCAAGTGCCTTCACTAATCCATGTACAATTGGGTTATTACTCTTTGTGAAAGCATTATGTGATCTTGGGGCAAACATAAATCTCATGCCTCTCTCTATTTTAAAAAAGCTGGGTTTGGGTAACCCAAAGCCCATTGTGATGCGGATACTAATGGCCGATCGAACTGTGAAGAGGCATATTGGGATACTCCATGATGTGTTAGTAAAGGTGGAGTCATTCATTTTTTGGTCCAATTTTGTGATTCTGGATTGTGAGGTTTTTTTTGAAGTACCTCTTATTCTTGGGAGTACATTTCTTATTACGGGTAAAGCCTTGGTGATATGGAGAAAGGGCAAATAAAATTTCTGTTGAACTATGAAGAATTGACTTTCAGCATTTGTAGGTCCATGAGGTAGAGTGGTGATATCCAATCGATATCTGCCATATCTTACAGGGTTGAAATGACATTTGAGGTACAAATAGAAGAACATCTGGGTGTTGAAGAAATAGCGGCAGTGATCATGAATTTTGATAGTAATTATATTGAAGAGTATGGGTCATTAGTCATGGCATTTGATCAAGGTGATGTTTGGTTTAAAATAAATAAGTTGGAGTTAGATATGAAGCATCGCGAGTCTCCACTTGCAAAACCATCCATGGATGAAGCTCCAAAAGTAGAACTTAAGGCTCTACCACCTCATCTAAGATATGTATTCTTGGGAAAAGGTGACACTTTGCCGGTAATTATTGCATCAGATTTTAATGTGCATCAAGGATCAAATGATGGATTGAGTTGCAGGAAAGGGGTGAAAAATTTTCTTGATGGCTATTCGAGTTATAATGAGATTTCTATTACATCGGAAGATCAAGAGAGAACCACCTTTATTTGTCCTTATGGGACCTATGCATCAAAAGAATGTTGTTTGGGCTATGGAATGCACCAGCCACATTTAAGAGATGTATGATGTAGATATTCTCCGATATGGTGGAGAACACTATTGAGGTTTTTATGGATGATTTTGCAGTGGTTGGTAACTCCTATGAGCGGTGTTTGAGTCATTTTTCCGAGGTTTTTAAGAGGTGTGAAGATTGCAACCTTGTCCTAAATTGGGAGAAATGTCACTAAATGGTTAAAGAAGGTATTGAATTTTGTCATCGCATTTAAGAGAAGGGTATAGAGGTTGATTGAGCTAAAGTTGAGGTTATCGAGAGACTTCCTCCACCTATCTCTGTAAAAGGCGTGAGAAATTTTCTTGGGCATGTTGGATTTTACGGGAGGTTCATCAAGGATTTTTCAAAGATTGCACATCCTTTATGGAAGTTGCTTGAGAAAGAGGTAAGTTTCGTTTTGATGAATCTTGTCCTAGGCATTTGGTGAGTTGAACGAAAAGTTGGTGTCTGCAACTATAACCATTTCTCTAGATTGGAGCAATCCTTTTCAGGTAATGTGTGATGCGAATGGGGTTGCTCTTTGTGTGGTATTGGACAAAGAAGGGATTAAATCCTTCATCCTATTTACTATGCTAGTAAATCCCTTAATGAAGCCCAAAAGAACTACATCCTGACTGAACAAGACCTCCTTGAAGTAGTCTTCGCTTTCGAGAAATTTCTCTCCTATTTTCTTGGCACGAGGGTGATAGTGCATACTAATCATTCTTCTTTGAGATATTCGATGACAAATAAGGATGCGAAACCGAGGTTGATAAGTTGGGTATTACTATTGCAAGAATTAAACTTTGAGGTAAAAGATAGAAAATGGACAGAAAATCAAGTTCCTGATCACTTGTCCCGATTAGAAGATGAAGCAATGAGAGACTTGGGTTAAAAGGCTGAGATTGATGATTATACCTTCCCTGATGAGCATAAATTTGCTTCCTCCCAAAACATGATACCATGGTTCGCAGATTTTGCAAATTATCTTGCTAGTGATGTCGTCTTACCGGACTTTTCCTTTAATCAAAGAAAAAATTTCATGCATGATGTGAAAAAATTCTTTTGCGATGATCCATACTTATATAGGAGTTATGCTGATGGTCCTATTCAACATTATCTGCCGGATGTTGAGTGTTTTGGAGGCATGTCATTCTTCACATGTTGGTGGGCATCATAGTGTTATTTGGACTACTCACAAAATTTTGCGATGTGCTACTATTGTCCAACCATCCACCAAGATTCTCATGAGTTTTCCAAGGAATGTGATAGATGCCAAAGAGATGGTGGCATTTCGTGAAAAAAAGATATCCCTCTAAATGTCATTCTTGTGACTGAGTTGTTTGATGTGTGGGGCATTGAATTTATGGGTCCTTTTGTGAGTTCTGATGGGATGAATTACATTCTTGTGGCAGTCAATTATGTGTATAAATTGGTGGAAGCCATTGCACTCGCGAATAATGAAGGGACGACAGTCCCCGCATTCATGAAAAAGAACATATTTCCAAGATTTGGCACCCCAAGGGCTATTATTAGTGATGGGGGATATCACTTTTGCAACAAGCTGTTGAAGGGATTATTGAAAAAACATGGGATTCGCCATAATGTGGCCACTCCTTACAACCCTCAAACTAGTGGGCAAGTTGAGGTGTCAAAGAGGGAGATTAGGAATTTTTTTTGCAAAAACGGTTAATGATTGTACAATGGATTGTTCAGGGAGGCTTGATGATGCTGTTTGGGCCTACCGGACAGCATAAAAGACTCCTATAAGTATGTTCCCACACAAACTTGTATATGGGAAAGCTTGTCACTTACCTGTTGAATTAGAGAATAACGCCATGTAGGCGATGAAGAAGTTTAAAATTGATTGGAATGAGGTTGCAGAACTAAGTTTAAACGGGTAGAATGAGCTTGATGAATTTCTCTTGAAGACATATGAAAGTTCACACCTCTACAAAGAAAATATGAGGAAGACCATTAACAAAAGATTAAGAAGCGGAATTTTTTGTCGGGGATTCGGTGTTGTTGTTTAATTCTAGGTTGCGTTTGTTTCGGGCAAACTTATGTCCAAATGGACTATTTCCTATTTGATCAGCCAACTATTCCCTCATGGTTTGGTGGAGTTGGAGAATAAGAGGGTGTTAGGTTCAAGGTGAACGCGCAACGAATCAAAATCTATCTAGGACATACTGAAACGATGAAGGAAGTTATCGAGGCATGCCATCTTGATGAAGTCTGAGTAATCAAGATTCCTCTGTCATGACGTGACATTAAATCAAGCTTTGATTGGGAGGCAACCCTATATGTATCCTCTAGCAAACTATAGGTTTTTCATGATTTTCTAGGCATAGTTGCATTATTTTTGTTTTTATTTATTTGATGATCCTCCCTACTGCTATTTTCTTTTTCATAGAAGGGTTTTCTAGAGCGTAGATCAGGGTCCATGTCCAAAAAGTGTCCTGAAAATACAATAAGAATAACTTAATGGTTGTTAATGTGCAGGTATCAAATTACAAGAAATCTGTAGAAAGTTGGTCTACTGCACCCATCGATGAAACCATAAACGGACCGTCAGTGGGATCCGTCATGACCAAGAATGTCTTTGAAATTTTCCAAGTTAGGTCACCCTCGATGGACCCCCATGACGATCCGTCTACCATGTTATGGCCCGTCGATAGGGAATTATTGCATCTTTACCCACCGACCCGATCCAATCCTTCTGGTTGAACATTAAAACTTTTAAACCTTTAAATTTCCCCCTTTTCTCATACCCAATCATAACCGTTTCTCTCCTAATTTCCTACTCTTTCTCCCAACTTCATCACTATTAACTCCCATTCCATCTCCATCTTATGATTTTCCACATTTTCCCTAAATTCCCACAGTCTCTTTCTCTCCCATTTCTCCAAGTTTCTTCAGTCTATTGTCGGTCAATGTTCGTGGTGTTTGTGCTTCTGTTCAACTACCAGTGTCTTACTTCTTCTTTCTCTACACTAGTTATCAAGTATGTTCTTATTTTCCGTAAATTAACTATCATTAATTTTTGTATTTTTATTACACTTGTCGTCTTACTGCGTGGGTCTCCAATTTGGGACAATTATTGCATGCTAGAACTCACACTTGTAGTCCTAAGTTCTTGTAGAATAGTGATATTGAAAAGGAATGGGGTCTTTTATTAAAAAATGGTGTGTGTTTCCTGATTTTATTTCTTATCTAGGGTTGATAGGCTGTCGAAGATTGAATGCTAAGACTCAAAAAATTCATGCCCTAGAGATTATAGGATGTTGGGTAGTGTCTTTGGAATCTTGTGTTGTTAATCATACTCTGCATTAGTAAGTTAGAGGAGACCCCGTCGAAGGACTGTCATGCCCTCGATGGACCATTGGTGGTCCATGACTTCTCACTTATCATTCTTATGCCAAGTGTCCCTCGACGGACCGTTATGACGAATCATCGTGCCTTCTACTGTCCGTCCTGCACAACCGTCGACACTGTTAGAACTTTTATTTATGAGGTTTTCAAATTTTAGTCTTAGTGTCCCTAGACGAAACACTATGACATACCATCGTTCCTTTAATGTTCCATCCCGCACAATCGTTCCCACTATCAGAACAATTATATATGATGATATACAAAAATTTCATCAAGTGTTCCTCGACGGACCCCATGAAGGATTATCGTGCCTCCAACAAAGCATCTATGGGTCCGTCATGTAGTGTTGTTGCACTGCCATTCCATTTCTGTTTCTACTTTATTGCTTTCTTCTGTTACATGTACTGGTGCTAATTTCTTTTTTTGTAGGTACTAATTTCTTTTCTTTGCAGGTTCCAAGTCTGTCGCCCCGTTCGTCCGTATGGTCATAGGCTAAGACGATGAGCGTGATCCGGAGTATGTGTCACTAGGAACTCTCTCTCCTAACCGTGCTTTATGCACAAAAAGAGCCACTCTCACGAAGGTGGCGCCCTATGGAGTCACTGCCTCCAAGTCTAAAGAGGAGAGCATACTAACTGGCACACCTTCAAGGTCTGCTGCATAGTTTGAGGGAGAATCTGGATCTGAGGAAATATCCAATTCTGAGGAGATCTCTGGGTCTTAGGATTCCTCTGCTCCCGCCACCGCATCCCATTCAGCCTCGTCTGATGAGGCTGATAGTGCTGACACTACTCTAGCACCGCAAACTGTCGTCCCCGCCACGGTTGTTGATCAGCCCAACAAGTGGTGTATTGAGGGGAAATATCAAGTATACACTAACGCCAAGTTACCAAAATACAAGAAGGTCATGACTCAGACCCTGACACTGGAGCGACGGGTTTTACGAGGAGTCTCCCAACTATGCTGGTTAATCGTGAAATATTCACAAGGCATCGTCTGGAGTGGACGTCTCGGAATGTAGGCAACTACATTGAGGAGATAATCCAAGAGTTCTAAGCCTCCTATATTGCGACGCTCTGATATAATCTAGATAGGCGGGCCGACCCCGCCAAACATGCTCCTTTTGATTATGCTTAAGTCCACGGCAAGCGGGTTGACATTCTCATGCTAGCAATCCGCAAGTTTCTCTATGGCACGAATGTTGATTCAACCTTGACACCTCTCACCTCTGTGTTCGACTATCGGTGGATGTTGATTAAAGATGGACATATCAAGTGTGAGCCAAAGTTGAGATTGACCACCAAGTGGTGGATTACATAGTACATTTCCATCGATGGTGAGGCTGCTGATTCGGTGTCGGAGCCTAAGGGAAGCATCAAGAAGGCTATCTTCACCTTCACATCCATGTTTTTTTGGTTACTGGTCCGACACTACCTTTTCCCCACTGTAGCTGACAACATTGTCACTTGGGATCGTGCGGTACTAATGGCGGTGATGATTTCGGGGTTCGAGGTTGACTTTGCATGGCTACTACAAGCGGTGATGCACGAGAGGGTTTTCAAGGCCACAACTACTTGTGCCTTCCCTTTCATTATTTTTGCTTTATGAATGTTAGCATGAGTGCCTGTGTGTCACATTGATGTGCTCAAGATCCCGTGTGGCATAGTAGATATTGGCCTCATTCATGATGAGGCCAATGAGTTGGCTTAAAAAAAAGGGCCCCATTCGGAGGTGCAACCTCTTAGTGAGAACCTAGAGGCAATTGTAGGGAAAGACTAAGCGGCTAACCCGCCTACATATGAGCCTACAGACACCTCTCCGGTCGATTCTATCCCAAGAGGTAGAACTGCTTTGGGCTCCGCCCGCTCGACCTTATCTGCTACTTTGGTCCTGCTTGCTAATGTCCAGAAACTCTAGGTCCTAAAGGCCACACTTTTGCACCACATCAACTTTTGGATGAAGAGGTCTATTGTTGAGGCAGAGGATCGCTTAGCGGAAGGTCATGGATTGAGTGAGGAATATGGCCCAGCACACTAAGCGGAAGGTCATGGATGTCCACCAGTGCTTGGACGCTTTTGAGCTACGGGTTCTTTCCCGACCAGCCCCTAAAATGTATATGACGGCTCTCCACGCTGCTTTGGAGAGTCTTAAGGCAGACTTAGATAAAATACTAGCGGCTTAGGTGCCGGAGTATGAAGCCTCTTTTGCAAAGCCCGCTGAGGACACAATGATGGCGGCCTTGTTTTCAACTGCCAAAGCGCCGCCACCTCAACCACATGATCATTCCAAGTGGCACATATTTAGAGAAAAGGAGGATCCTAGGACGCGGAAGATGGAGTTTCAAAATTTGGAGGTTGCGAAGAGACCCTCGCTTATGGGTGAGAAGGACCGCCAGTTGAGCTCTATAGAGTTTACTGCTGAGATGTCTAGCTCCAGAGTTGTTTAGGATGGTAGAAGCACTACTGATGGTGATGTTGTTGCTGAGGATACTACTGAGGGTGTTCCGACTAAAGAGGGAGAGGATTCGAGGCAACTGATCCCGCCAGCTTGTTGATCGCCGGTGCTTTGCGCCTCAGATTTGCTTCACCCACCACCCTTTTATTTATACTTTTATGCATTGGGGAAAATTGCATGTCTTTTTTTTTGGGTGGGGTAATTAGAAAGTGAGTACTAGGGTGAAGTTTGAGTAGCCCAACTCACAATCCTCTCTTAGGGTTTTCTTGCCCGTGTTCTTTTCCCTCAATAGACTGGTTATTTTTATTGTTGAACCGGCATGTTTGTATATTTTCTACATAGTATAGAAATGGACTCTGAAGAATGATGGCCAAAAAAAATGATATAGTGATTTAATGAAAATGCTGGATAACTAGGCCCAGTAACCGATAATGTGTGGCTCTAAGCATGACATAGAGATACACTACTTCATCACTCCAAATCTTAAAATTGAACTAGGTTTATTATAATTTGGTAAAGTAATGAGATGTTGAGTGAGTGTGAGGAAAATTTGAATATTCCAGCATTGGTACTAAGCTAGAACTTTCATGGTTAGTCCTGCTAAAAGTAAGAAGTAATAGATAATTAGGAAAGGTTCTTAGGCCCTTGTTCAATATAGCCAATCTTTAGACTAAATAACAGAAAACCGAAGAAAATTAATCCCTTCTTGATCAAAATTATTTGATCTTAAAATAGACCTTCTCTTTCACAACAACTAATTTTTTTTGGGAACAATATGTTGGCCCTGGTCAATCCTTGGATATGTGAACCTCAGCTTATGCAAAAAGCATAAGTTGAAGGTCACTAATGAAGAAAATAACCTTGTCATGGCCCTGACCCAACTTTGGGTATTGTGTACTTTGACTCCAGGCAAAGCCATGTGTTGAGGGTGGTTGTTATGAGGAATGCTCCGAAAAGTGGGGTTGAAAGAACATAGAGAGAGAAAGAACGTATGAAAAGTAAAAAGAAAATTTAAAAAAATGTGAAAATACAAGCAGAAAAGAAAAGAGTCACTTACACAAAATAAGAAAGAAGGGAGAATATCAAGGTGAAAGAATACAAGAAAATGAATAAATAGGTCGGAATAAAAAGATGAAAAGGTAAGACGCTTATCCATTATGTCAAGGAGGGCAATAATTCACTAAAATACATCCAAATGTACCCTACCTTACCCTGAGCCAAAGTTACATGCTTAGAAATTCATATAGTGATTCTAAGCGTCTGTTATGGTGAACTTGAAGTAGTGAAAATAAGGGCAAGCCTATGGCAATAAGTATAAATTAGATGTGAAGTTCTTCTTAGATCAATTATTAAAAATTAATCCTTATATTTAAATTGAAATCATTATGATAAAAATGAGGAAGTGGTTTTGAAGCAAGGGCACTAGTTGCAATACGGGAAAATTAGCACCTTGGTGAGAGATCAAATAGAATAGGTGTCGGTGTGTGGTGTGTCTGTGTCATGGTCAGATCCATATGATCAAGCCTAATAGTGATAGCATGCATAAATCAATTTTAAAATAATCGAGATTGATAGACAGATAATTGCAGAAACCTAAAAAAGGATACTCTTGTACAAAGATTTTGTGGTGAGTCAATGTGCGTCGTTTGAAGACAAACAACGAATTTAAGTTGAGGGTGTCGATGTACCGTGGTATCACGGTACTTTCAATGCTTTTTACTTAAGATTAGTGTGTGTCTAAGGCTATTTTGTATTTGTTTTAGAGTAGTTTTGTCTTTGTTTGCAGGAAATTTGTCCAGAAGTAAAATGTAGGAGAATTATACTGAAAAAATAGTCGAAGTGACGACCTAAGGAGCTATCAACGGTCCGTCATGACATCAATGGTCTGTAGGTGGCCACCGTCTCACCATGAAAAATTCTTCTTAAGGTAGTATGGAAATTCTGAATAAGTGTGGCTACTGAGGGTCTCGACGAAACATCATAGCCTCGACGAAACGTCTTGCACATCCGTCAATGTTAAAAGAAATTAGCCCTAGTACCCATCGTCAAATGATTCTAAGTATTAATGAAATAAAGCCATCGACAGACTATTGCGCACGTAACACACCGTCATCCATGTTGTCGATTGTACAGAAACTTGGTGAAAAAATAGTTCAAAAAGAAGTTAAGTATGGAACGATGGAGGGCCTCGATGGTCCGTCGCTCCAATCATCGACTCAGATGCTTTCTTTGGCATATTTTTCATAAATAGATTTTATTGTATTTGAGGAATTTTCTATTATAAATAATTATAAACACCTCATTTTTTGGGGTTAGACTCTTGTTTTTTTTTAAGATTCTATGTTCTAGTTTTCAACTTGTGATGTTGGGAGGTTATTCTATTTTCTGTAAATCATTTACTGCAAGCTTATTGATTGATTCAAGTAATTTTCTGGATTTTCTTCAATCTCATCAAAGTAAGTACATGAATTATTATCAACTTAATATGAATTGTGTGATTATTAACATAGGTAATTAAATCCATAACTATGGTTGTAGGAACCATGGGTAATTTACAAGGTATAAACCAGTTAAAAAAATAACAATTCTAGAATAGTGTGTTGCATGTATTGATAATTCTTTCATTTAGATGTCTTTTTAACGAGTGGACGCATTGGAACTCACTTTGTTGCTACTTACCAGAAAAAGGAGGTAGATAATAAGAAAATAATTATCAACGTAGATTTAGTATATACTATCTAATAGGCTAGTGTCGATGAGTGTGAAGTCAAAACTAAGTCATACATCGATTATGATGCTTAATATTAGATAAAGGTAAGTTTTAGTAAAGAATACACATGTAGATAGACCAAGGTGCGGAGTGAAATTTCCTAGTTGCTGGACCAAGGAATTAGGGATACATAACTTACCACTTTGAATGCAAAATACTAGTAAAGTATTTTTATAGCTAGAATTACCGCGTTATGAACCTGTAGGGAACACTGAAGAACTAGTTACTCTCATTACTTGATAAAAATCAAATCTTGAAACCTTTCACTTTTTTTTTAGAAATAGCTAATTACATTAAACCTATCACTTATTTATTTAGACATAGATAATTACATTTATTTCTTAGAAACCCATGTTTCTTACTTGTTTTTTGAAAGGACTTCACTTAATAGAAGTAATAATAGGTTAAAGTTAAGTCTAAATTTTTTATTCATGTGATAGATCCCAACATCATAGTCGGGTTCTTTACTTGATACGACCACTTATACTTCTTTTGGAGAAGTATATTTGAGCGTATCAATGTGTATACGTGATTATGTATGTTATTGAAATAGTAAGAGATGTACTTGTATTTTGCCGAATGGTTTGTCTACTTATACTTCTTTGTGTACGTATTGGAACAAAAAACGTCTATAAATTCCGCCATAACAGAATCAACATATTCGTTATACTATCCTCCTGAGAAAATGATTGGAAACTATTTTAATAAGTATTGTGCATATGATATGTTGCATGTATGTATATAGTGGGCTTAATTATGATTCGTCAACCAGATTATGTTTTTTATGGTTTTCAGGAATGAGGCATCTGGATTATCATATAATATATATGAACTGAGATGCATAGTAGTGGATAATGTGTTTGTGATTAGTTTAATGATTTTTTATCTTTGTCTCTAAGGAAGTTTTTATGGTTGGAAACTTGTGTATGTAGTTAGTACAATTAATAGTTTAAGGTATTTATGGGTTGTTTTGTGGATATATGTGTGTATAACAACTTACCCTATATCTGATAATGCTTAGGTTCACTAAATCAGGTCTTGTAAAAAAAATACAATGAGAGATCTTACTTTTTTTAAACCATATAGTCCTCTTTAGCTGTGTAAATTTGTTTTTAATACTTGTGATAACTAGCTACCAATTAACTTGCTGATAGGGCTTATTCTTGGAGCTATTTCTGATACTTAATGATGAACCATGCTATCAATGTCTAAGTAGTTTGCCTTTCAACTTTTCCTACAGGATACATGTGTACTTAAAACTAACATGTATCATCTCATTATGTACTCATGTCAATTTATGCTTGTACGTTTTCACCGGTATTAATAAGTGTAGAAATCACAATTATCACATGTAAATAAAAATTATGTATCTAGACTTTATATACATCTACATGAAGTTGTCAGTTATTAGTTATTGCAATGATTTGCATTAATTGTTAATTCGGCTGTTAGAACTAATTTAATTACATCTCAGTGGACTTGATGTTTTGTATTATAGTACATGAGGTGCTGCTTAATGTTAATGGATCCATTTGGTGATGTATTGTCTATATTTGTTTTCTTTAATATTAGAAATGTTAAATTACATTATTTAGCTCGTAGTGTTCAATATTATATTAATCCGAAGAAGACATAAGTATAACTCTGTAAGCTCGGCTACACAAAATAGTTCAGTCCCTAAAATAATATAACTCTATCTCTAGTAGTGTGTCTTGGTTTTGGTTGAGTTGAGTTTCCTCTTTTTCCATGCTTTGTTTGGTGCGACTACTACAAGATTTTCATGTAATCACTAGAGTATCTTTGGATAGTTCTCTTTCTGCCCCTATTCTTTAGTTTGAGGTCGACTTGGAGTTTTATATAGCTACAATAATATGCTATAAATATGCAAATTTTTAATCAAATATACATCTGTAAATCTGAAAATTTGCTATATGCAAATGTGAAGATCTATATTGAGAGTTACAACTGTATTGTGATATTTCGTTGTGGTATTGTAGTGGAAAATATGTCATATAATTTTTTTGTTGATGCCTCAGGAATTGATGACCATACAACTATTTCATAACAGTCGGTAATTATCCTTAAAAAATCTTTGGAAATTATAATAAAATCGGAAGGCTATTACTGTGCACATCATCTGGACTATCTTCCTTGTAAGAGATAAGAGATCTTTCTTTTCTTGTCTCTTACTGAAATGTTTTATTGGTTTGGTTTGATACATATTCTTGATTTGTTTGTTGATGTTAGTAGGTTATCTAATCTTTGATGTTTTATTGTTCGTTTTTGGGTTGTTATTGTAGTATATGCTTAGTTTTCAAAGAGTATGGTTTTACCCAACTTAAGTTTAGCCTATTTTGAAATTTAGTACTAGTTAGACAAAAAATGCATTCTGAGTTGAATTAACTTTTCCTGAAGTTTACTTTACAGTAAATACATTTACTAACATTTATGTTTGTTATTGGATGCTTTTAGTACCGATCGGATCTTTTCATCATGATCCTTAGTTTGTGCTATTGGTGAGAGCTCTGATTTAGATTTGTTGTAAACATGATTATGTTGGGGGTGAAGGAATCACAAATATTGTCTTGGACCTAGAAATACCTAGAAAAATCCTACCTAAGGCATTACAGAAGGTCTAAAGAATAACAAGATAGAATGAAATTGTACCGAAATCTAAGTGTCCAAAGTAGGACAGTTGTTTGACATTGAATAATGATTTGCTTTTTTCTATTTGTGACATTCTCTTAATTCTAACATGTAAATAGTGAAAGACATTAATCTTCAACCTTATAACTAAGCATACAAAAATAAAACAAACTGATGCAAAAAGATTTGACTCACTTTTAAATGAATGATTTTCCAAACATCATTTTAACAGGACGTCATAAACAAGAAGTATATTATCAAGCTCCGTCCAATTAACCTCACCAGATTTGCATGGTTAAGCAGACCTAAGTTGTTAGCCTCTGCTTGTAGGTCTAGTTATGTTGAAAACAAAGATAAACCAGAAAAGAACAGGTGCTGCAAAAGATGTTATCTACTAAGGTATTGTCCACTCAAGAAAAATACCAGATCGAAATGTGAGTAGAAGTGTAGTAATCATAAAAGGTGGAGTCAAAAATTAAAGTTACAGTTAGTTACAAAGCGAATATTACCTTAGACTTTAGACTTGGACAGTTACAATTTATGTTCTCTACGACGTACAAGCTACTTTCACACTATATTGTACTTTTGGTCTTCTAAATGAAGTGTTTGAACTTTCTTTAAAATTTTGTTTACAACTTGAACCTTCTTCTCAATAGGTTTTCTTAATCTTGATTAGTTTATTTAGTTATGTCTATCCTATTAGTAACATTCTTTATCAATTGTGCTATCCTATTATTTTACTAATTTTTTCTTGGTAGTATCATAAACATTGAAAAACGTTAGTTGAGGATTGAATGTTTGGTTCGGCATAGCACAACTGCAAAGACTAGGTAGTAAACTTTATCATCTCATAACACATGATTCTTATAACTTACTCCGGACTTTGAAAACTTATTTATGAAGTAGTTTACGATTTAATGATTGTTATTATAATATTAAATATCTTGATCTTCTAGAAACTCAAATATCCCATACAAGGATTGGATGAATTTAGGAATGTATAGCGAAGAGTATAATTATAGTGTTGAATCATTCATAGATTTTGCTTACTATTATGGAGATCCAAAAAGAAAGGAAATCAGGTGTCCATGTGCAAAATATTGTAACATTTGCTGGACTCAAAAAATGTAATGTATGATCATCTAATATGCTATAGATTTGTTAAAGGTTATACTAGATGGACCAATCACGGGGAATGGGATATGAAGTTGAATGTTAATGCTGATATGAATTTCTCGCTTGATGATATCTATGGGTCTTTGAATGATCAATTTAGAGATGTTGCACATGGTGAAGGAGTTTATGATGGTACTGATGAAGATCCCATGAAATTATATAACTTACTTGACGAGGCAAACAAAGAATTATATCCTGGCTGTATAGGATTCTTTAAATTATAATTCACACTTCATTTATATTTGTTGAAGTTTCTACATGGATGGAGGAATGAATCATTCATTTCTCTTCCAGAGTTATTAAAATAGGCGATGTCCGACTTTAACATTCCTCTTTCCTATAATAAAGCCAAGTGTATGGTTAAGAAACATGGTCTTGATTATGAGAAAATTGATGCATGTCTGATTGCATGTTCTATAGGAATGGTCATAACGATGATGAATTTTGTCATACTTGTTGAGCTTCACAATATATTAAATCTCCTGAAGTTCATAGTGAGCATGAGCCTTAAAAAAGTCACGTTTTAGAAAAGACATTGAGACACCTTCTATTAATCCTCGACACAAAAGGCAATTTATGTACTAAAAGAGGACAGATTCTTTGAGGTAGTATGACGAAGAGAATACTAAATATGGAAAGTTAAAGCATACTGCTGATGGTCTAGCATGGAAAGATTTTGGTAGGTTGCATCAAGATTTTGCACTAGATTCTCGTAATGTAGACTTGGCTTATCAAGTGATGGGTTCAATCCATTTAGGACCATGAGTATATCACATAGAACATGGCCACTTATGTTGATGGTGTATAATTTGACTCCTTAGATATGTATGAAATTTTAGTATTCTTTACTTTCTTTACTTATACCTGGGCCGCGATCACCTTGAAATGACATTGATATTTACTTGCAACCATTGATTCATGAGTTAAAATAATTGTGGGATTCTAGGCTTGAAACATATTATACTTCAGGAAATAAAACTGTTCAAATGCAGAAAGCTCTTATGCGGAAAATCAATGACCTTCATGCATATGCTATTTTATCTAGATAGAGTACAAAAGGTAAGCTTGCTCTCCCTTGTTGTTATGGAACTAATTCTCTCTTTCTTAAACATAGTCGGAAAATATGCTCTATGGATCATCGTGTTTTTCTACCCATGGAGATCTAACAAAAGATCTTTCGATGGAAAAAATAATAATTTAGGTCTCCTCTATCTTTATTAAAGGGTATTGATGTTTTTAATAACTTATAAATTGTGAAAATGTGATTGTAAAGAAGAGAATGAGATCAAATGATGAACATGCAAAAAAAGTTCAATGTTTTTTGAATTACCTTATTAGATGTATAACTTGTTAAGCCACAACCTTGATGTAATGCACATAGAGAAGAACATAGTTTATAGAATTCTTAGATCTCTTTTGGATATTTCTGGTAAAACAAATGATCATGCAAAAGCATGATATGATTTGAAAGATATGGTAATCATGAAGAACTTTCATCCAAAAGATAGAAAATATAGTAATAGAACAAAGTTGGCAAAGAAGTGTTTAAATACAGAAAAGCGACCTGATGGTAATGACTGCAATATATCTAGGTGTGTGCACTTAGATGAAAAAGAAGTGCCTAATTATATAACCTATGATGCTCCTTTCATGTTGCACTACATGTTTCCAACACCAATTAAATGTATTCATCCTGATCATGTGGCTATTCCTTTGATTCATCTTAGTTCCTTCTTCCATCGTTAGTGTCAAAAGTAATCACATTGCAGAATTGGATTTGTTAGAAACAGAGATCATAGAAACAATAAATATGTTGGAGGAAATTTTTCCTCTGGCATTTTTTATATAATGATTTATTTGCCTATTTATTTGGTGAATGAAGTTAAATTAGGAGGTCCACTTCAAAATAAATGGATTTATTCCACAGAAAGAGAAATAGGTACATATCATACATCTAGAACAGACGTTATCCAGAAGGTTGCATAGTAGATACACGAGTGGAATTATATTATATAAATTTATTCTCAAAATATCTATGTGGTGGTGTGCATACGAGATTTAATAGAAAAGCCCGAAATAATAATGAATGTCACCCAATTGATGCAAAAATGGTGACTTTGTTTCCTAATAAACGAGTACATTTTGGAGAAAAGAAAATTGATCCATTTATTTTAGATGACAAGTCACTCAGTAAGACACATGCATACTTATTGGGACATTGCGACGAGGTTGATGCATATATTAGGTACCTTAATTGGAATATAGTATTTGTTTTGTAGAATTTAATTTTTACCTTATTTTATTTATTTATTTAACAAAAAAAGTTTATGTAGTGCAGAGATCATGAGCAAGAGGTAAATAATCAAGCACGAAGATCTTAATGGAGAAAGGCCAAGAGTCATTGTCAAAACATGTCTCAATGGTTTGAAACTCGTGCTTTGCAAAAGAATGTGCCTGATTTTATATAACAACTGTCTAGAGGACCAAATTTTGTTGCAAAAACATATTATGGGTATCTGATCAATGGATACAGATTCCATGTTAGGCAGCATGATAAAAGATATAAAACACAAAATAGTGGTGTTACACTAGTTTTTTTCAAGTATAAGTTTTGCAAGCTCAAGGATAAACATCAGATTGTTGTAGATTTAACATATTATGGTAGAATAGTTGATATTGTTGAGTTAAATTGTTGCGACAATTTTAAGGTTTTTCTATTTAAGTGTTATTTGTATGAGGTTGAAAATGATACTTGCGGCCTTACTTATGTTTATTTTAAGAAGAGATGCTCTCAAGAAGAGTCTTTGGTTCTTTGATCTCAAGTACGCCAATGTTTCTATGTGCAAGATCCATACAATTAAGCTAAACATAATGTTATGAAGACTATTCCAAAAGACTTGTTATATAGTAGTGATCAAATTTAATCTAATATCTCAAAAATTTATGAAAATGAGTCATCTCGACATTCGACGGGATCATCTATACAAAAAGATAATGGTGAAGTTCTCTTAACAAGGAATAATTTACCAGAAACAATTATTGATGTGACTTTGGAAGAATTTTTTACTCCACAACTTGAAGTCAAGTATGAAGAGAAATTCGAAGATGAGTCTGCAGATGAGTTTTAAGACTAGATTGAAAATAAGTATGAAGATCAATCTGAAGATGAGCATGAAGATGAGTGTGACGATGAATTTTAAGATGACACACCATAAGTATCATTATTTTGTTATGACCATGTGGTTCTCAATTAATTATTTTTTATTTAATTATTTTTAGGTACAAACACATTAAGATATTTAATATGTGGAATTGAAGATTAGATCGCTGCGGTCTTTACATATTCTGTTAAGTTTTTTCATGCCCCCAATTGTTGTTTTGTTAAGTAATTGATAATGGCTTCTTATTTGATTATCATTCTGAGGAACCTATACTTGTAGCTTAGTATTGTTCTATTTGACTGTTTGTTTGGCTCAAACTTTTATGACCGAGGCCAGTATTCTTTGCGCTATTACTGGTAAAGTTATCGAACTGATTTATGACATGTAAATATGAATTGTTGTTGTTATTTATGTACTTATTTGTTTACTTTGGTTATCAGGTAGTGGACATTAGAGCAAGAGTAGTGAGCTCTGTAGTATACAATTATCAAACTACTTGGTGTTTTCAAGTTAGTTCTCTGTTGTTATTGATATTATGTAGGAAAATATGTATTGGTTATTTTTATTTATTGTTGCCCTCTTTTATTGGTGCTTATTGTTGAATGTCCTTTACTTCTGATAAAAGTGTTCTTGCATTTCAGAACCTTGCCGGTTTATCTGTATCCGAAGGTGATATTGCTACTTACTCGTAGATAAAAAAAGTATCATTTACTATCAAATATATCAGTATTACTACTACTTACTAATAAAACTAGCTCAATATGAACCAATTTCCTTATTGGAAGTAGCATCATCCTCCATCATAACTTCAACAACTCCAATCTAAGACTGATTTAACAGAAGAAAGTTAGAAGTGTCAAGCAAAAAAAAAAGGGATAAAGTCAATCTTCTGGATTAACGAATAGATGAACAATACACCCCAAAACTTATTAAATGATATACAAATTACCCTATGAATTCAAGTGCAAATTTTGAAGGAAGTAAGCTGAAAAATGTGACAAAATTTCCATCAAATTATACGTTGTTTTTTTACTAAGCACAAATGTATAAGTCTCGAAATTTAAGTGAGTATAAATTAGGTGAAGTCATTAGGAATCGAACTCGCAACTTCTCCCATAAAAAGCACTAAAACGTGAGAAGGGAAATGGGGTCAAGGGGATTGATCTTGGGTCAGCTGGATGGAAAATAAAGTACAAAAACATTAATAAAAAATAAAATTGGAGGCGTGGGAATCATACCCACGACCTCGAGGCAGCAAGTGGAAGCAAAGGAAAAAGAAAAGAAAAGGAATGTGAGGCATGGGAATCAAAGCCACGACCTCAAAGTTGTGAACCAGAGTAAAAGAGAAAGGGAAAATAAAAAGAAAAGAACGGTGAGGCATGGGAATGAAACCTACAACCGCTTAGGCAGCTTTGAGGAGGAGAATAAAAGAAAAATAAAGGGGGAGGCGTGTGAGAATTGAACCCTAGACCTCTTGGAAGTTTTTAGGAGGAGAACAAAAGATAAATAAAGAGAGGCTGTGGGGGTTTGATCCTTCAACCTCATAGTCAATTCGAAATAGACAAGAATAAATTGATTAAAAAAATAAAAGTGGTTGTGGGGATTTTATCCTACAACCCCTTGGCCAAGTAAGAGGTAGTTAAAAGGAGAAAAATAAAGAGGAAATTTTGATATTGGTGCTGGATCTAGAGTCCCAATGTCATGGGGACAAAAATACAATAAACGAAAAAAATATATGTGTTGTCTAAGGGATTTGAAATTGGGTTCCCTTGCCCAAATTCCGTATTAATACACAAGTCATACGTGAATTAATTGTTCAAGAATAATTCCACCTTCTTAGAACGAAATTGAGATCTTAGCATACATACAAGATGCATAAGTCTTGTATTACATAATCTTAGGAAGATATGATTCAATTAACGAACTATGAATAACACCTCATGGTTTGTATGTATAGACCCATAAGTCTAGCATACGTTTAAAAATAAGTGAACCTAAGATGTATGTAATGAAATAATGTTAACCTAGAAGGGTTAAATAAGAGTGTAAAACACAATAAATGGCCAAGTTCATTGGCATACGATGAAACAAATATTATGTAAAGAAATCATGAAACACTAGAAGGGTTAAGTAAGAGTGTAACTACACAAATGACAAAGTGCATTGTCATATAATAAAATGAGCATTCACGTAAAAAGGGTCAGTAATTATAAAGAGCAAATGTGCTAATGTTAATGAATGTGGTGACAAAAATAATATGAGGCATATGTAAAAGATGGGAGCAATCTCAAATGAGCCTAAGTAAATGTTACCAAAACATACTCACCTATGAGAGTGTAATGTTGTTGAAGAGACCAGTCTTTATGAACACTCTCATGAAAGTATTGAGATTAACACATTTAATACTAATGATGAGATGAGAATCATCTATTGAGCTATGATGTCCTCATACTAGAAGCCAACTTCCATGACGTATGAGTTGTATGTAATGGAACTATATACTAAGCACCAATAGACTAGCTATGAGCGATAATTCCTTCTTTTTGGAATGGCGGAGGTTCACGTAACTCTCATGAGATGAGATTGTCTGGCATGACGGGTATGGGTCTCCTTATATCTCCTAGACTTTGAACCTATACTGCCAATATAGAAATCAAATGGGGTTCAACTCCCATGTAAGCTAGCATGTGTTGTGTCACTTTGTCTTGATTTCACCTCTTTTCGGTGTGGGGGAGACACTGGATTTTATGATGCTCACATGATCTATTTTGGTTGAAGTTAAAGTTCCCAATGAATGAATGAGTCCAGCCTCAAATAACGCACATAATGAAATGAATGATACCAAAGGTGTTTGGATAGGATGATCAGGAGGTGAACTAGACTTAAGTAGTGACACTAGGTCATCCTTGATCATTGCACAACTAACCAGATGAAAGTCCTAAACTACATACTTGGTATAGTTGGTGTTTACACTAGCCTATGAATGAAATGAAATAAAGTACATACTAATGAATGAAGTACACTCTATGTTTGCTAAAGAAGGCTCCCTAGTTGAGGTCCCATAGGTTGAGACCTCATATTAATAAGTCATTATGTCAAGTCCATGATTCCAAGGTATTATTGCATATGAACAAATGATATGCAAAATTTTATCTGCTATATGTAATATGTTATGTGCTATATTAAAGTTGTTATGTGTTGTTGCAATATGATAAGTATTCGGATGCATGTTACTCTCATGGCATGACTTTCCTAACCCAAATTTGTAAAGCTCCCTCACTTTCCTAATCCAAATCTTGAAAGCTCGCTAACATTCCTAATACCAATTTGGCACGTCTACTGACTTGACTTTCTGTAATCATGTTGTTAAGAATGAGCTATTCTTACTCATGCATGTCCTTGGTGTGTGCTTTCATATACACATACTTAGAACAAGTGTGTACTAACCCTATACAACTCTACAATTTTAGGTGCAGGCACACGTGGACGCTAGAGCAACAGGTTGACGCTGAAACTATAAGGACGTTGAGCATTCATCCAAACTTGGTAGGCCCTCTTGCTTTAGAGGATGCTTGCCTATTATATTCTAGCTTAGTTATAGCATTGATCTTGTGGAGTATGTTCTATTAGCGCTTCTTTTCACTTTTGTTCAAACATTGTTTGGTGCCATTTTGGCAGGTTTACATTTAATGCTATATAAAACCATTTTTTTCATTTGATGATCTTAAAGTTAGATGGATGATGGTGAAAAATTACGAATCTAATGGAATGATTAGTATGTATGTGAAGAAGCAAAAATTTTCAAACGTTCCACCAAAACTAACCTACACGAAGTAAGAATGACGTAAGTAGGCTTGTCTTCAACCTCTAAGAGGTCAACAAGGCCGGTCTTTTCTAGGGTCTAGACTCCGCTCATCACAGTAAGGTTGTAGATATTTCTATCTTGTCCTTCTATTCTTACTTTAACTTGAATCTAATGAATTCTTAGTAAGCTTATTCATAATAAAAGTCTTGCATAAAGTACGAATCACATGACCTCCATATGTTTTGTATGTCTTGAATGACACTATATTAAGAGTATTTTTAAGTTTTTAAACTACTTGAAAAGTAATTTTTGATTAACTTCATGTTTTCTCATTTTAATTGTGCATCTTTAAATGCTAGTTCTGTATTTGACTTCATGAGATGAGTTAAGAAGCATGTTTGAAGTCACTCTTAATGTCTAATGTTTAGTGTTATAATGAGTAATTAAGCTTCTAGAAAATAAAAATTAATGAGTCTCTTGAAAATTGTGTGACTTGTATGCTTCGGAAAGCATGATTGTAGGCTCACTTTTGAAAAGTGAAGGAATGTTTAGCTATTATCCTTGGTGTGCCTATAAATTGTGGGACTTTCCCTAAATGATACATGTCTATGAAAGCTAGTGTTATACTAGAAACATAAAGTTTGTGAAACAACTTCCTATTGTTGTGATATGCATTATGTAAATTACCATTTTCACTTCACTAAGAAGGATGTTTGAGCATGCCATGATTAAAAGTTGAGCAATTCTCATGTTATAGTAAAGTTAACCTTTGTGCATTTGCTTTGGTATAAACTCATAAGACATATAAGTGTGTTGAGGACAAGTAAATTCCTCCCTAAAACATAACTAAGCATGGTATGGTTGAGTATGGACCCACGGAATTATGCTTAACAAATATGAATCCATTGTCAACCTATTTAACTCAAGTCTATGTGCATTGTAGTATGAGTGCCTACTTGTCCTTCGGTGTTGTTAAAACTGCCTATGTGTTACTTAAAGATGGTTCCATGATGAGTTTTTAATTAATTGAAGTGTAAAGACCATGCTATAATTTGGAGAAATATGTTCCTCCTCTAAACATGATAAGAGCCTATGTGTTTGATGCATTAATGAGTGAGTAAATTAATGTTTTGCTTGCTTATGTCTCATTTAGTCCTAAATGGTTTCAAGTTTTTTCATTTTAGGTTTGGTGCATTAACTTCTTTGTGATTATTTTATGAATAATGTGAGTGGTTCTATGATTCAATGAAGTCCTTGTTGTAATTAAAGTGTTCTATGTGTCATTCGGGGATGAACGGTACCAAATGGGGGATATTATTAGACCCCCAAAAAGTTTTAGGGTGTATAGAGCCTCACATGTTCCTATAATCTTTTTAACATGTTAATTAACTGTTTAAAAGTATGAATGAGTTATTTGGAAGTCAAACGTCAAGGGACAATCAAGACATTGGACGACTAGTCAGTAGAGGGGCCTTATGTATTTTCATATGATTATGTGTGTGTAATTAGCTTATGAAGTCCTTATATGAATTACATTTGTGTTTATAGTGATTTTGTTGATTTTCCTAAAGTTTAGAGGTCAAACGTCCAAGATTGTCCAAGAAGTTCGAAAAATAGCCCTTGAGACATGCATGTGTGTGTCTTGAGTGTCTGTAGCATATATAAAGGTATTGCGTGTAATTGTTTTGGGTGAAAATGATGTGGAAGTTTATTTAAATTTTAAGGTATATATTTACATTTGAAACACTCGGGTAAGACTCCTCAAGGGCCCCGTAAGAGTCCCTCAAGAAGGAACCAAAGCCTGTTGAGACATTACCTTGGTAGTGTCAATCAAATGAGCAAAACAACGTCTCGTTAATCCACATCCGGCCCGTGAATGGTAAGATGTCTATAGACTCTTATCCTGGTGAAGGCTTAAGTCTTTTTTCAAGCCTCAGTCCTAAACGACGGCCTGCATTATGGTCCGTCAATGGACCATCAGGGCGTCATTTGTGCCTATCGATGGTTGCGTGCAACTTCATGCTTGTGCATTGTTTCATTAAAGGGGTGAATGGTAAATCCACCCCACGTGCTACCCTAACCTTACATGTTTTATTTTATTATTTTTGGATGTATTTCATTTATAAAAAAATGCGACATCCTCATTCCCAATACAATTCACACAAATTAGACTTTCCCCCAAAAATATCCTCTCTAGAAACCTCCATTGAAGGTGAAGTTACAGGTTAGCTTGTAAATTTTATTTCCATGGGATTTTCACCAATTTTTAGTGGCTTATTCATCTAATAAAGGTTTTGTGGTCATTCATCTATATCTAATCTTTTATCTACAGAGTCCTCTTCAATGTTTTCAAAGAAGTTTCATGATCAAATCTCTTCTTCTTCAATCTAGCCATGAGTTCTTTCTCAAATGGATTTCAAAGGCATAATATTTATATATTGATGATTATCTACTGATTTGTACATGATTTTTAATCCAATTGCATGATGAACCCATGCTTTCTCACAAACTTAATTTTTGACTATGTATGGCTTTATGCCTTCCATAAGTCAAACAACTTTTCCCTTTCCTCCTCCTTTTTATTTCAATCTTCTTCTCCCCTATTCTTTACTTTTATCTCTCCCTCTTTCTTCCTAAAACTTCTCCTCCTCTTTGAAAATTACTCGCACCAGATCCATAGCCTCCCTAAAAAATTCCCCTTTTTCTTTTTCTATTTCTTTATAAATTGACTACATTTCCTCTTACTCTTCAAGGGAGGAGTCGATTGACCCTTCTCCCTCCACCATGAAGCATCCCTCTACTGTAAAGAAGAAGAAACCCAAAAACACTCGTCCTTCACTTTCTGATTTCTTCTCTGATGAAGACTCTTTAATTTTTTGGGGCTTAGAGCAAAAAATTTGATATGTGGCATCCCTCAAACGACCGATTATACCTAGGCGAGTAATAAACATAGAACATCTTGAAGCATCTTATTGAGCAGTAAGTTCGTTCCTTTGAACTCAAAAACTGTCTATGTTACTTCGTCTATGTGGGATCGAATCTTTTGAAGAACATGTGTGTTTTTTATGCAAATCATTCAATATCTCCTGATAATGGTGAATAGCAAGCCTTTGTTTTAGGGAATCGTATTGTGTTAAATAATTTTCTATTAAAGATGTGTTTGGATCTGTGTTTTCTAGTGATACTCCCTTCATGAATGGAAATTTATGGCCTGATAATTTATAAACTTCCTGGGATGATGCTAAACTATTTGGCTATGAACCTGGTGCTGATCATCCAAACTTTGGTCCTCTCTCTCATGGCTTTGGGAACTGCATTGTGGCTATGGTTCCATACCTCGTAAGGGTTCCCTTAGTTATATCTAAAGTAGATATGTTTTTGTGATTTCATGTCTTTTGAGGAAGTTCATTATTAATTGGGCAACATGGTTTCATGAATACATGGTGGAAAACTCAGCGGAAAATAATCTCTCTACTAGTTTACCATATGGTTTAATAATCTCATGCGTCATAGTTGACTCTCTTGTGGATATCTCTTTGTACACTCCAACTCTTATAGATGACACATATGACACTCGCACCTTGTCAAGCATGAGCTATGTCCTGATAAACTCAAAATGGTATTAAAAAAACTGTGCACCAAAGCAATGATACTTCGAAAGCAACTTGTAACTCCATCGACTCTGCTGCCATGCTTCTTGAAGAGACTGACAAAATAAAGGTAAGACTCAGTGTGTTGGAAGCTAACATGTAGGTAATCCAAGAGGCTTTTGTGAAAGTTCTCCAGCTACAAAAGGACTCAGGCACTGACATTAGAAAACTGCGTTTCGGAATTGAAGGACTTAAAAAGAAAGCGCTTTGATCAGTCAAATATATTCTTAAAGGAGTCAACTCTACCAAAACTGAGGCTGCCTCAACTCATAATGACTTGGATGTCACCGTGAACATCTCCTACTCAAACTTCTCTAAGAATGTGGAATGATCCTATGGTACCTTCTGCAGAATATGCTCAACATACTTATGTAGTTCCTTGGTAAATTTTATGTGTTGGTCCCTCCTTTTATTTTTGATTAAGACTACTGTTGGAGCTGTGTCTCCTATTTTATCTCTATTTTTGTGACTATATTATTGAGGTGTAATCCTTATCACTTCTTATATTTCTAGTTTTTTTGGATTTGGTCTATTTTCTATGCTCTTTTATGTCCTGTTTTTCCTTTTTGATTATTCCAAAGGGGGAGATAGGGTCTAATAACAACTGTTTACGATATCTACATATCAATTATCACCTATCTCTAGATAAAAGGGGAGGACACATATATGGGGAATTACAAACTAACAGGGAAGTAAAATAAGATATCATAAACTGCAAGTTGTCATTATTTAAAAGCAGAGATTGTTTACTTGCCATATTTTGAATAATGACTGGAAAATGAACAAATATCTCAGAGTCAAACCAATCATGTAAATCAAAGACAAATCATATCACAATAAATCCGGGATTATGCAATCTATCTAGATAGGGAATCAATAACGAATTCATTCACCTGAAATCAAAAACGAAAAAAAGAAAAGTATCAATGAAAAAGGATATAAACTGTGATTGAAAAAAATCAATCAACAAATTCAAACTCAGTACAAGAAGGCAAATCAAACAATCAAAGGAAGGAGACTTACATGAGAAAAAGAATAAACGAAGATCACTAGATGACAACAAGCCAACTTTTGATTCAACGCAAAAATCAACTTGGCATAATAAATCAAATTAAATATGAAGTCTTTCTCAGTTAAGGAATCATTCCAAAACCTTGATTGAAGGAAATTTCCTTGGGTTTCCCAAAAAAGGGCTAAAATGTGTCTCAACTCTCGGACTATAAATGAATACCTTAGATGACCAAGATCAATACGCAACTTCACTTAAGCTTTGCATACATACTTCTGTTATATTTCATAAAGCTTTGTAAATGTATGAGTGATACAATTGAAAAGAAAATAAAAAGAGAGAATATGAGTGTAGGTTTACAAGTTGAGGCAGTGTCATATAGAAATCTGATTTGCATATTAAACAGGATCAAGTTCTGAATTTCTTTAACTCATGACTCAAGAAAGCTTCTAATGAAAGCCATTGAAACGCAAGGGGACTGGACTAGGCACAACATTGGTGATCCGAATAAATATAAAATTTCTTGTGTTCTTTACTTACTGTAAACTACCATTATTATCTACTTATACACTAACCTGCAGGATAGTCAACGAGCGTTTACAAGTAGTCGACTAAGTGTTTCTTAATTCGCCCCCCTCTTAAATATCAAAGATGAATCTCGTAAGCCTAATTATATATGATAGATTTAATAAAGGCTTTTAGATAAATGCAATCTATCTTAGAAATGAGTAAACTTAACAAATGAGTGGTGTTGGATTTCCTCGAAGGAACATTCACCGTTGGGTTCTCCTAAGGTTTTTACTTCTCTTGGAGGAACCTTAACCTGTGGTTCCACATGAGGTATTGACTTTCCTTGAAGAATATAAAATCATGATTTCTCATGAGAGGAGGCTCTAATTCCAATGATCATGTAGAGGGTCGTGTATATCTCTTAGTTCGATAAACTATGCTTACCACCAAGCATCATGCATGTGATTTCAATAGTACGCTAACATGTCTTAATATTCTACCTTGGCTAGGTAATAACACCTTATCTTTGTGTAAATATCTACAACACCAAATTTCATGTTTAGCACCCATGTTATTAGTGTCGGTTAAGGCTATAGTTTCCATAAAGTAAAATAGACAATGGAAGTAAAGTAAGGACCTAACTACGATAAACTAATGGTAGTTGCTTAGTGTAGGTGGGGTTATAGGACTTAACATAATTCATTGCACATGTTTCTATTAAGGAAGTCCCAGGAAGGTGTTCTAACGCATGTGTCTACGTACATGTTCCTTATGCATGACTTTGTAGTATTTGTCTACTTGTTGTGATGAAGTGCATGGTATGAGCTTATATGAAGTTTTCTTCACTAACTATGTTGATGTATGAATTGGATGTTAAGGCTTGTGGTCTTATGATAGTTTTACTAAGTATGTGTATTGTAGGGCTTCACATGTACTTTGCACTACTAGACTTAGATTGGATTTGTGAGTAAGGTTTTATAAAGTTCTATGTGAAGTGACATTCTTATTTGTGCAAAGTGAACAGAGTTGACAGTATTGTCCCTATGGCATTGACTTAAATGTGCCTATAATGTACTATATTTATATGATTGTATGTGTTGGCTTATATAAGTTGTACGTATTATTTCTTTGTGTCCCTAAAGGGATGCATTGCACCAAGTATCACTAGATGGTACTTGGGAAGTTAGAAATTAATAGGGAGGAAACTTACTGTATATTGTCAATAGGTTACTGTAAAATGACCCCAAATGTCACTTAAATTCTATGTGTGATTTTATATGATGTTTGACCTTTGAATATGCTTATATGAAGTAAGTAAATGATATAATGTTTATTGTATAAAAGTTTTATGAAGATTTCACAAAAAGTCATAATGCATGATTTCAAGTATAATGTCCCTTTTAATGCATGCTTTTTCATTGTTGTCATACTTAGTGCATTCTTGTACTAACTCCATTCATATATATATTTTACACAAAGTGTAGGTTACGAATTCTTAAGAGATGTCTTTAAAAGATGAGAAGCTTGATATATGATTCCCTAGCTCATGGAAAGGAATCTTTAAGTCCAAGGATCTCCTACATTATGGGTTTATTGTAAAGTAAAGTATTATTGAACTAATTTATTATGTTGTAAGGCTCATCTCCCTAAAGTATTATAATAATGCTGAGTCTAAGTTCACAAAAGAGACTAGAATCTTTAACTATGTATGATGATATTATATATATATATATATATATATATATATATATATATATGAAGTAATGTTCTAGCATATGATGTGCTAAGAAAGTTTTAAATTTTCCTCAAATTTACCTATGACATTGTGATAAATGATAAATATGAGCTTGTATAAGACCTCCGAGAGGTCAAGTACTTCATGTTACTTATAGGGGGTGCTCCCCATATGTGACAAACATCTGAATTTCTAGTATGTTAATGGATATGCATTCCCTGAAACTTTTGTCTTACTATCATAAGTTGTCTCATATTATAAAGATCTATTAGGCCATCATCAAACAAATTTAAGTTTAAACCTCAGAGAAATTAGAGAAGGAGGCATACGGCATGTGTACATGATATTCTTTTGGTAAATTCAACAAGGAATGACAAGCTTTTGAAAAATATAATAGGGGAATAGAAAATAGGAGAGTGGAAAAAAAGATGATAATGTTGAGTGTTAGCATACCTGTCAAAGGAGAGTTGAAATACAATGAAATCACCACCCATTAAATGCAATAACAATACTAACAACTCCTTTATTTTTTATAATTGTGTGATTAAGAGGTTTTTGCTGGACAAAATAGTTCAGCATCAAAAATCGTACCACATCTTTCTGTAAAAATTTAAGACCAAGAAATATTGTGCAATGTGGAATGTGGAACTGTTTGCCTCTTCTATAATTGTTGCAATCTGATTTGTCGTAAATTCAAAATGTGTAGGAAAATGGAGGTTATCAAATTTGAAGGGTCACTACAAGTCTATTTGATATCATTGAAGTGTATTATGAACACTTTTTGAACTATTGTAAAAGTTTGAATACATTATGTTTGATTTTGTTAAATATATTCTTTGCTAGAATATATTGAACTATTGTAAGAGTAATTTTTGAACAATTATGTACACATATTTTGAATATTGTTGTATAAGTATGTATAAGTACTACACAAGACTTACTATCTTCTGAAGTTTATTGGAAATTTTTACATTTGAATTACTTATGAGACAATTTAATGCTTGAGATTATTTATTGCAAAATAATATTTGTGTTTTTAATAAGAAATTGTGGCATAAATTTTATAGCAAAAATGATATGACTACACTTAAAATTGTAGCCAAAGGACTTTAAATTGTGTTATAAACATGGCAAGGAATCCATTTCAAATTGTTGTCATCCATCATATAGAAAAGGCAACACTTTAAAATTGTTTTAATACATTAGATAGAAAATTCAAAACTTACAAATTGTCGACAATGATGAAGCTAAGATCACACTTAAAAGTGTAGTTGTATGAGATAAAAATGTTGCTATTTTAGGTACATAATAGCGTTGTCATTTTTCCTTTTAGGCTGCGCTTTTAAGAGTAGATAATAATGAAAACCTTAAAATCTAAAGTAACGTTTCATTTGGTCACCCCTCGAAAAGTGTTATTATAGTCCAAAAGTGTAGCCTTTTATCAAAGGCTAAACATTTTGCTAGTTTAGGATACACATTATTGGGGTGACCGTAGGCCTAAAATTAAGTAAAGAAAATGTAGAATATTCAGATTTCATGCACATCCAAGGAGGCAAATTATGCACCATAAACATAATTGTCCATGTGCTACGTGATAAACTCATGGTTTGAAATGGATTGAATCCATCACATGGACTGTCAAGTCTCACATTGCGACAATCTGCTGCGAAATTTGGATGCAGCCTATAAAAGTCTTTCCATGCTATACCATCAGCAGGATGCCTTAACTTTCCATCTGCTGTCATTGAGCACACAAATAGACTT
The DNA here is from genome assembly GCF_036512215.1 of Solanum lycopersicum. NCBI lineage: Eukaryota > Viridiplantae > Streptophyta > Magnoliopsida > Solanales > Solanaceae > Solanum > Solanum lycopersicum. The sequence goes on along the minus strand of NC_090810.1, from coordinate 47,537,295 downwards.
TTAAAGTCTAGGAATTAATGGAGAGTGTTTCAAAGTCTTTGCTGAAACTCAATGTTCCGTTTTAAAGGCTCAAGCTCAGTATCAAGTTTAGGAGATTTAATCTATCGTGAAGCTCACAAGTATAAAAAAATTCATCATCCTTATGATCATTCTTGAACAACATGCAATCATTGGGACATGCATCAATTTTGTCACAATCAAGATTACGATTCTAAATCATTAACATGGTTTTATTGTAAGACAAAGGAATGTTCCACTCGAGCATCTCCTCTTTTAATGACTCTAAAAGATAAGTGAATGATGCATTTCTCCTTCCATGTAGATACTTTAACAAATATAAACAAAGTTTGAATGATAATTTAAAGAATTCTGTACAACCAGGATATAATTTTTAGGTTTTCTCTTCAACTAAGTTGTTCAATTTCTTAGCATCTTCATTTACACCATCATAAACTCCTTCAGCCTGTACAACATCTCTAAATTGATCATTCAACAACCCATCAATATCATTACCTGAGTAATCCATATAATCGTCAACATTCAACTTGATATCCCATTCCCCTTTATTGATCCATTGAGTATAGACATTAAAAAATCCATAGCATATAAGATGATCATACACTTTATTCCTTCTAGTCAAACAAATATTGCAACATTTTGCACAAGGACACTGAATTTCCTCTCCTTGAGGATATCCATAAGAGAAAGAAAAATCTAGAAATGATTCAACACCATCGATATACTCTTTATTACACCTTGATAAATTCATCCACTCCTTGGATGTGATATCTGAATTCCTAAAAGAATTTATAAATATTTGATCTTTCAGTAACAATCCAAAACTACTTCACAAAAAAAAGTTTTAAAAATAATTAGAAACGGAGTAGGTTATTCGAGTCATGTGTTATGAGATGATAAAAGTTTGTTACCTAGTCATGACACTTTAGCTATTGCAAATCATATCTTGAATCCTCCACAAACGTTTTTGAATGTTGATTATACTTCTAAGGAAAAAATAATTAGTACACAAGAAGCTAATTAAATAAATACATTTTATTTTATTTGTATGTAATAAGTAAAGATAAATACTTGTCATATTTTTTATTTTATGAAGTAATTCTACATTCGCAATCTCAACAGATCAAATAAATGTAATACCTATATTTTTTGTTCTAGAATTTATCAGATTATATATGCATTAGATAAAAGATGCAACAGTTAAGTAGAAGTTGATGGAAATGGATAGCAAATGCATTTATGAAAATTTATGGTGGCGAAGTTAAATGGACTTATTCTACAGACGATGAGGTCCATCTGACGAACATATCATTTAATCTAGCGCAAAAAAAATAGTCAATATGCAATTCAGGCAAGTTTGGCAGTCAATCAACAATCATATTCAACTTTTTTCCAACCCCTAACAGTGAAAAATAAGTTTATATATGGAGGCCAAAATACAAGCTACACTCTCAAAAATCAACTGATGAAGCTAAAATACTAGCACACTCTCAAAATTTGTATAAAAACACAAGAATATCAAAATTCTAAAGTTAATTTTAGACTTTCAAAATAGAATTTCTTACCTGATAAACCATATCCCAACAAAATTTGTCTAATTAGCTTCAGTTCATCATCTTACCAACAACCCAAAAGTATTCAATTCCTTCTAAACACAAAATAAAAAATCGGTTACTTCAGCTAAGAAGAAAAATGTTTTAGTAATAAGACTTCATTAAATAGGAATCGGAAAACAGAACCATACTTACTCTACAAGAAATCATTATTGAAGATGACGACTTCAACAATAGTTCATCGATCAATTCAACTATTCAACTAATTCTTCGACGATTTCCACTCTTTTAACATGCATTGGAAAAGTGAATCGATTCTTCAGTTGTCTTCACCTCTCGTAACTTTGGTTCATTATCACTTTGGTTCATCAAAAATATCTGTCAAAAGTTGAATGAGGAAAGTTGAACGAGGAAACATAACTTAGGTCTGAGGATACATCAACATACACAACATGATTACACAAGTTGAGTAAGTGGAGGGTAGAGTTAATATAAACTAATAATTTAACTAACATATAAACAAAAAATGTGAACTGGTAAGCTAACTAACTTATCATATTAAAATAATCATATTATATTCTAATAAAGCACATAAGAAGTACAATATAATCATAAACATAAACATATATAACATAACACGAAGTTATAACCATGACACGACTAGAAACCGAAAGTATATGTTCATCACCTCGTATACATATACTGAGTCCATACTTAAAGTATTCATCTACTGAAAAAGACATAACTTTGTTAAAGTCTAATGATTCTCCAATATTTTCAAAAAATAAGCATACTTTGATACTTAAACATCCTATATATCAAAGAAGAAAAATTAAAGCATCTCCGCCCGGCAGTAACAACTCTGAGCTTGAAATAAACCTTACTAGGAGGAGACCCCATAATGAGACTACAAAGTGAATCTCTAGAAATCTTAATGTTCAAAAATGATCCCAATATATGTATCTTACTATCTGCAATTACCATCCTAGTCTTTGTCACATCCTCTATAGCGAATTTCGTATTTCCTCCTTTACCAGACAATTGCCAATAGCCCTAGACAAATGCTCTTCTCTTAGAATCTCACATCATTGATCATTGTGGTCGTCCAAAAGAAGCCAATTTAACACAAACAATAAGATAAGATTCATCTATGTACCTATTGTAGAAAAGTGAATCAAGACTATAGATCCCCTTCTACCACTATAAGCATCGCATTCAGAATAAAAAACAAGTTCAAGAGAGGTCTTTGGTTAATACGACAAGTCATAGTAAGAAATATTCCCTGCATTTATAAGTTTTTTCCTTAAATTAAATGTGGCTGAATCATATTTTACTACTACTCCTGCAAAAGAGAAAGTACTAGGACTAGAACTGGAACTACTAAATATCAAATCAAGGTATGAACAGCCTGTTTATGAAAACAAACAACACTTCCTATCAAAAAAGTGGTGGTGCTGAAAATGCCAAACCTTGAACTGCTTGTAGAGCAAAGGAATGCACAGAGAGCAAGAGTGAGATCCGATGGCTTCTAATAGATAAAGCATTCTGACTATATATTCCCAAAACAATCAAATTGTCTTGATGTTATGGTGCAGAAAATAGTTGGTGACAAGGTAGTGAGCAACCTAGAGAAAGCATTTAAATCCAAACTTTAAAATACTGTAGCTAGAAAAAACCAAGAACAATTCCAAACCTCTACAAGCAAACTCTACAAGAAACACTTAAATCTACTCTGGAAGTTCTAATGACCCCTGCCTTCGAATGTTATGCAAGGAAATGTTTGATCAAGTAAAATTAGCATTTCAGAAAGGCATCGCTGACCACACAGTTACTACACAACAATTTGAGTATGCGCATTCACCATTTCAAATTTATCTAAGAAATGCCATCAATACAACATCGTCAATTACACCAACATTAAGCGGGGAGTTTGTTGATAGTCAGAGACAGTTGCTTGCTCTTGCAGTTTTTGGAGAAAATTCCCAATCAACAAATCCACTCAACCACATGAATAATGGATCATTACTAAATGAAAATATTGAGACACTTCCTAATCCAACCACAGAGATGTCCTGACAGTTTGTGGATCACATGTATGTGGAAGCATTCAATGTAGCATTACAAATGATTGATGTATCAATTTTGTCATGGTTATGCTCTATGGTTGATTTGGCTATGATTTTATCCTTGAATCCCATCCCTATTTGCTAAGAAGTGCTCTTTTCACTTCAAAAGATTCAAATATCCGTGGTCACGAGCTATTCTTAATATTGGTCAGGGATGTTTGATTTACTTCAGCAATATAAACAAAATCTTTACCATCACATCTTAAAGTTGTCTACACCAAGGGAAGGTTGGGTAAAGTGTAATACGAATGGATCAAGGAAAGGCAATCCAATAGAGAGCTCTTATGGATTTGGCATAATAGGATGCCAAGGATATCCAGTATATACAGTAACATAAACAATAGGCAACACGACAAACATGGAAGTTGAAATCACATCAATTTGGAAGGAAATAAGTTACTACAAGAGGTGTGGGATGAAACAGGACATTTTAACGACTAAGTTGCTAAGTCTCAATAACATGATTCAATGAGAGTGGAGGGTACCTTGGACTTCTATTGATAAGATAGAGGAGATGCATATGATTATGGGGACAATTCAAATATAGATAATACATTCATTTAGAGAAGCTAATCAATTAGATAATTGCATTACAAACATTGCTACTAACCAAGAAAACAGGCAGCATTATCACAGATTTCAAGATCTACCTGATATAGCAATAAAGATCCTAAACATGGATAGGCAACAGTACCAGCAATCAAAATAAATAAGAACAAGGAAAATCTTAAGAATCTCACCTATTTACAGAATCATTTGTGGCTAAGCTGCGGAAAAATATTTTTTTACAAACTAACCACCCCCATGTGAAGATAGACCGATATATTATATCTGACCAAAGAAAAGAGATCGTCTCAATGTGAAGATTGTGATATATTACTCATGACGTAACACGACAAATCAAAACATGATGGTTATCTTCAATGTGCGGATTGTAATATTCAACTATGTGCACTACTATTATTACAAAAAAAAACTATTGTAAGCCCACAGGTGAGGTCAGGGGATTTAACAACATACACAATATAATCACACAAGTTGAGTAAGAGGAGGGTAGAGGTAATATGCACCGGAAACTATGAGGAAAACAACATTTCCTTTCTTTAGGCAGTGAATTAGAACGGGATGATCAGCAAAATGATTTTAACCAAGAAACATCAACACTAATGACGGATGATAATTTCAGGCAGAATCTCGGACTCGAACAATGATTGGGAAAATTGATTTCTGAAACGAATTAGAATATTTCATACTCTTATCGATAATTGACTCTAGCTGCCGTGAATGTGTTTCTCTCTCTCTTTCTCTCCCTATATATATATATATATATATATATATATATATATATATATATATATATAAACTACTTTCTTCAGTTTCTCTAAATGTTATTGCTCTAAATATTTTTTCTCAAATAAATCCCAACTTTTTTTCATTCCCTTAAACCGAAAAAGTGGTTTATATGGGGAGGTTAATATACGAGCTACACTCCAAAAATCAACTGATGAAACTAAAATACAAGTCACATTTCTAAAGATTGTATAAAACAAAAATATCAAAACCCTAAAGTTAAAAATTTGGCTTTCAAAAAGAAATTTCTTACTTGATAAACTCAAATCCAAAAAAATGTATTTGAAAATGAGTTCTTCAGTGAGCCATTAGAGAGAAAAGTGTCGCAGAGAGACTAATTAGCTTATGTTCATCGTCATATCAACAAACCACCAATATTCATTTCTTCTATACACAAAACGAAAAATCAAACAGTTTAGCTAACAAGAAGACTGTTTTAGAACTACCACTTGATGAAATAAGTTTCTAAAAAGATAATCATTCTTATTCTTTAAGGAATCATTTTTTGGAGAAGACAACTTGAGATACAAATTCTTTGAAGACTTCAACTCATCATCTCAGTTCTTTGACTCTTCATCTTGTATCAGAAAGAAGAACCAGTTCTTCAGCTATCTTCACCTCTTTCTACCAAGGTTCTTCAGTTCTTCAGAAACTTGCGTATTGAAACGTCAAAAGGAAAGCTAAAGGAGAAGAGAAGATCTGAAAGAGGAAAGTGAAGAGAAAAATGTTTTATCATTTATTAATGTTTAATTTTTTTGGACAACCAAAATTTGAGGGACTGTTAAAAATATTTGAGGGAATAATTATTAAGGCAAAACTTATAAAGTGTTGTTTTTTCAATTATAAAAGTAGGATAATTTAGAAGTGTGGCCATATATGTAAATAGGTGTTTCCAATTATCTCATATTTTTATAACACTTATAATGTGTACCTTATACCATTAAAGAGTACAATTTTGAAGTGTTGCCAGAAATATCGTAGCTAAAAGTTAAACATATGGCTACGCTTTAAAAGCGTTTCCAAAATTACTTTAGGCAACACTTTACAAGTTGCAGTTCAGAATAAGTGTGTTCATAGGTATAAAATGGTTTAGTGGACCCTAAATTGTTGAAACAATGAACATGAGAGTACGCGCTAGCACAAAAAGGTACAAAGTATTATAGAAATACATAGATTTATAAAATCATGATAAAAAGAACCTTTTATGTCATGGACAACAAAAGTTAAAACCATAAGATAGGAGGTTAGAAAAATAATCGTACTCATGGTAAATGCAAGTAAAATCATATTTGTACACTTATAAGATACTTCTTGAAGAAACCTTAGGTCATAATTAAAGTAGGAAGTAGCCTGGCCAATATAGAGAACATGTGATCTATAACATAGAATTTAGTGTCTACCCCACACTGAAAAGGGGTTTCCTACTTTCTAAGGTAAATATAAGTTTCTAGCTTATGTGGATCAACTAGCTAAAAACATCTAAGACAATCATCCTATGTGGTACATAAGTATTGGATAAGTAGATTCTTTCTAGAAATTTGACGTCTAGCAACACTACAGATTCCACCTCAATATTCTCTTGATTCTAGTAGATGAGCCCATGATTTAAAGTCATTTATGTGTTTATTTTAATAGTTTATGTCCTCAAATGCTATTTTTTTCCATAAACTAATGTAAATTCATTGAATTTAAGGGTCATGCATTGAAGAACACAATTAGGACGCATAATGGGAAACTTAAAAAAACAAAAGCAAGAAAGAGAAGGGAAGGACAAGACCGATAGTCACTGATGTCACTACGCGATTCGCCAAGTTGCCACCCTATTCCCTAAAGTTACAAAACGCTGAGGCTGAATTAGCAGTAACTTCAATGAGCAAAAAGTCCACTCGTTAGATCGCCAATGTCACGACCAGGGAGCACCACCTAGTAGTAACATGGCGTACTTGACCTCTTGCAGGTCTTATACAAGCCCAGTATTATCATTCATCGCATTTTCATAGGTAAATTTAGTGAAAATTTTAAAACATTCATAGCACATCATATGCTAGAACATCACGTCATATATATATAAATATGTATGTATGTATTTACACATATATATACATATAATATATATATATATATATATATATATACATATACATATAATATATATATATATATATATATATATACATATAATATATATATATACATATAATATATATATATACATATATATATATATATACATATATATATATACATACATACATATATATATATATATATATAATATTAGTCATAATACATAATTGGACCTTAAGTCTCTTTGTCATGCTAGACACCACATCATAAGAGTACAGTAGGGACACGACCCTTACAACATAATCATAAGTACATAATAATACTACACTTCACAGTAAACCATAGTTTTGGAGATCATTGGACTTAAGGATTCCTTTCCATGAGGTTAGGAATCACATATCATTATACTCATCTTTTAAGGACATCTTTCGAGCATGCATAACCCAAACTTTGTGTAAAAATGTAAAAAGAATGGTGTTAGTACAAGAATACACTAAGTGTAGCAACTAGGCAAAAACATGCATTTAACAGGGACATTTTCCTTGAATTCATACATCACGCCTTTTTGAGATAATCATCATTAAGCCATTACACAATAAGAATTATATAATTTACATACTTAATATAGATATATTTCATTGTCAAACGTAATATAAAATCATACAATGCATTTAAGGTCATTTAGAGTCATTTCACAGTAAACTTCTCACAATTTACAGTGATTATTTTTCCCTTCATAGTGAACTCTTTTCTTCTTAATTCCATTAAGCCTCAAATTAACCCTTTAGTGATACTTGGTTAAATTCATAACCTTAATACCACAAGAAAATCATATATATATTCTACACAAGCCAACACACCATCATAGAAGTTTAGTACACTAAAAGACCCATTCAAGTCAACACCATAAGGAGTGAACTCGATTAACTTGTATATATACTAATTTCACTTCACATAGAACTTTATGAAACCTTACTCACATTCTTAATCTATGTCTACTAGTGTAATGTACATGTGAACCCCCATAACCTCACATGTACTTAGTTAACCTTTCATAAGACCACAAGCCTTAATATACAATTCATACATCACATAGCAAGTGAAGACAACATCATTTAAGTCAAGAAGTCATTCATTATGTAGTCATTAATTCCAATTTTGCATATACAAAAAGATCACTACATATAGGCTCATAGCATGCATTTCATCACAGCAAGTAGAAAAATACTACAAAGTCATGCATAAGAAACATAAACATAGTCACATGCATTAGAACATCTCCCTACGACTTCCCACAAGAGCCACTAGAGCAATGCGTAACTTAAGTCCCATATCCCAACCTAAAGTAAGAAACTACCATTAGGTTCTCCCAGTTAGGGTCCATATTTCATTTCCATTATCCATTTTACTTTGTGGAAATATAGACTTAACCAACACTAAAACCATGGGATCTACATGAAATTTGATGTTGTAGAGACGTACAACAACGGAAGGTGTTCTTACCTAGAAAAGGTAGAACATTAACACATGCTATCATACGAGTGAATTCACTTTCTAGATCCTATGTGGCAAGCATAGTTTAAGGAACTATGAGATATGCATGACCCTCTACAGGCTTATTAGCATTGGAGCCTCATCTCATGAGAAACCATGGGTGGATCTTACTCAAGGAAAGTCAAAACCTCATGTGGAACCATAGGTTAATGTTCATCCAATGGAAGAACACCTTATGAGAACGCAATGGTGAATCTTCCTCCATGGAAAGACAACACCTCTAGTTGTCAGGTTTACTCGGTGCTAATCTAAGTTCACTTTATTAAAAAGCTTTTTTATTAACATTACTTATGAAATTTAGGAATTAGGAGTGTCATATCCTCATATTCTTAGCTCATAGGTATTCGATGAGAGTTCATCAACCTAAATCATGTGAGAAACACTTTCATTTGGACATTGCATATGTAAGGCATCATCTTGTTTAGGGTACTCTTGATAACACCTATCAAGTTCCCCTTTATTTAGTAGATCATCATTCATGTGTGTGCGTGTATAGACATATATGTGAGAAATCCTTTCACATAACACATTAAAACCACACCTGTCCATACTTCATCTCATTCATGCATAAGTGTAGAAGTGTAACTATATGAGAAATCCTTTCATGTAAACACATTTAGACACTAGGTATAATCATACTTCATCATACCATATACTTCACATTTTAGCATATAAGACATATTAATAACATGTCCATACATTCATTTTGATGCACATAAAAAACAAACCTAAGAACTATTCTATCAAGGTACACATGTGCAATGCATATACAAAGTCACATACCCTTTCCCATACTTGTACACCTAACAAGTCATCCTAGTTAAGGAATACATAACATAGTTCACATACATTTAGCTTACATGTATAGTAGTACACATTAAGTGAATATGAGAATAACATTTCATTAGATACCATGACCTTTTGTTACATTGCAAACATGCATAATGTGTTAGTGTATGTATACATTGGTTAACATGATCACATTATGGCTATCAAACAACATATTAAGTCATCCACCCTCTTAAGACCAGAATGTGAAACCAAGCATAGACCACACAACACAATTTAGCATAGGAGGCAAGCTAACTTCATATTACACTTTAAGACTCCTAACTTTAACTATTCACACATTCACATAGTTATACATTGGTAGGCGTCATAAATAATTGACACTTCATTAATGGAAGCACCTACACATGATCTTAACATAACCATTTACATTATTATAACAGTTTCTACATAACCTAGATTCAAAACTAGAATAGAAGACTATGCACAAGTTACACAAAGTGTGATTATCATTACCACAAACTCATATATTCATCAAATTAAATTCAATATAGTCAACACATATTTATAATTATAATAAAAAAAACACCGCCACTATAAGTGGACCATACCAAACAATACCGTACAAGGCTTCATCAACTACAATAATACAGAGAAGTAAAAGAGAATAATAGACTTTGCCAATTCATCAACCTTTTGATCAACTTTTATTAATACACCTTTTTAATCAACAATACATGTATAGGACAGCAGATAAATTAACTTTAATCAAGAAGAAACCATGTACAAGTCGTTACAAATCCATACTACAACCTAATACAGGACATCACATATTTACTACAAAGTAGAGAGTAATAGATCATCAACAAATTTCCGTGGTCTTGATCATCAATAATATCTATATCAATAATATACATTTAAGGCAGTACATAAAAATATAGCACATCATAGCTAATCATGCTTCATCTACCCTAGAATATAGTCACGATATCCACTCTATAGACTAGAAGAACCTAAATCAATCCTTACCAATTCAATTTTTATCTATTAATATTTTATCAATTATACCTTTTTATCATAGCATCACACATGTAGGAAGTATATAAGACAATCTCCATAAACAAGTTACATAATAACCATCCTAACGTCACGATCACATGTTACCACATGATAAACTAGACTTATTCAACACCTTCAAACTTGACCCTCATGGATCATTCCTCAACAATTAATCATGAATACACATAATATACAGTAGGTATAGGCATATTAACATAATTGTATCACAATTGGATATACATGAGATCAACATCATAAAGCCATACATAGCTAAAATCGAGTTTGTGAGAGAGCGTGGGTTCTTCATGTGATTGGATTAAAAATCACGTCCAAATAAGTAGATAATCATAAATACATTAATATTATTCTTTTGAAACCAATTTGAGAAAGAATCTCTGGCTAAATTGAAGTAGAAGGGAGTTTATCATGGAACTTCATTGAAAACATTTAAGAGGACTCTCTAGATGAAAGATTAACTAGAGATGAATTATCACCATACATTAATTAGATAAATAACCCACTAAAAATTGGTGAATACACCATGGGAATCGAAGCTCCAAGTTGTTCTTGAGCTTAACCTTCAATGTTGTAAAGAGGATATTTTGGGAGAGGGAGGTTATGATTTTGAAAGGAGGATTGGGTATGGGCTATTCACATTTTTAACCAACCTAATATACCCAAAAATAGGTAATAAAAACCCTCGTAATGTCATTTTATCATGTGGGGTTAAACGAAATAGTGTGCAGGCATGCAGTTGCAGGCAACCATCGATGGGAAAAAACGACACCCTGTAGGTCCATCGATGGACCGTACTGGAGACCATCGTTTAGTCATGTGTCTTAAAAAAGCCTTAATACTTCACAAGGATAAGTTTCCATTGACTCCTTACCATCTATAAGTTGTTGGTGAACTGACGAGGCACCGTTTAGCTAATTCAATTGACACTGTCAAGGAAGTGTCTCAGCAGCCTTAGGGTCCTTCTTGAGGGTCTCTTGCGGGTCCCTTGGGCAGTCTTACCTTCCAACCTGAATGTATACCGTAACATGTCAAGTACTTTCCACATCATTTTAACCCAACACGTAACACCTTCTAATGTGGTATGCACACTCAAGACACACATATGCATTCTCAATGGCTAACTTTCGAACGTTTTGGACGTTTGAACTCTAAAATTCATGAAACTCAACACACTGCCTATAAAATCATTATAAATCATACAAGGACCTAACAATATCATGAAAATCATAAAATCTCATAAAAACACATAAGGCACCTTTGGTGACTAGACGTCGAACATCCTGGTCATCCCTTGTTGTTTGACATCCAAACAATTTTAAATCATCCATGATACTTTAATACACTCTATTAACATGTTAAAAATATTATAATAACATGTGAGTCTCTATACACCCGAAGTCATTTTGGGGTTTTTACAGAGCAACCATGCAAAAATATGTGTTTAAAAGGGACAATTTAACTTAAAACCATGCATAATGCCTTTTTTTGAGAACTTCATAAAAAATTGATACAATAAGTATTATACCATTTACATACTTAATATAGTAATATTTGTTGGTGATACATCAAATAAAATCACACATTGCGTTTAAATCAATTTAGGACCACTTTGAAGTAAGCTCTTTTCTATTTACAGTAACCTCTTTTGGCTTTTACAATGAGCTTCTTCTTGTTCTAACTTCTTCACTTTCCAAAGTAACCCGTTAGTTACACTTGGTATAATGTATATATAATGTCCCATAACGCTATCCATACCCAAGCATCACCTTAAGGCCACAAGGAAACTAAACATACAACCTTTAAACTTAAACATACATCCATAGGACCATTTCACTTACAAGGCACATACTTCACATTAAACTAAACATAAGACATTACTCACAATCCTAATATAAGTCTGCTAGCACAATGTATATGTGAAGCCTATAACCTCATAAATACTTATAAAACCAATCATAATATCACACGCATCATTTCATGTACTTCACACATGAAGCTTAATACTATAGTTAACTAAGTGTAACCCAAGTAGGACCGTCATTCATATTGCCAATAAGACCAACATTATGCACATAAGGAGAGACCTCATCATATAGACCCATTAGTACTTATACCATGCATATCTTCACAATAAGTAGGGAATACTACAATGCCATGCATAAATACATAAACATATAAATTAAAACAACTTCCTTGAAATTCCTTCAAGAGTTACTTGTTCAATGCATAGGTGAAGTCCCGTACCCCTACCTACACTAAGAAACTTCCCTTAGGTTATACTTGTTAGGGTCTAGTTCTTTACTTCCATTGTCCATTTTACATTGGGGAAACTATACATTTAACTAACACTAAGACCATGGGTGCTACTTGGAATTTTGTGTTTTAGAGCCTTACACCAAAGGAAGGTGCTCTATTTAAAAAAAGTAGAACATTAACACAGGCTATCATACTAAGTGATATAACTTACTAGATCCTATGGGGCAAGCATAGTGTATGGAACTTGGAGGTATATGTGGAAACTCTCTGTATGCCAAATAAAGCATTTTAGTTATCTATTTATGGAACCGTATTTATGCCTATTGAGGCATGGTAGTTATTCACCCCGTGAGCAATATGGTGAACAAGCCTTCCCACATTAGGAAGCGGCCTCATCTAAGTTCACTAGATGCTAAGCTAAGTTACCTTTATTGAGAAGCCTATATTAACATTACTTTATAAAATTAGGCTTAGGAGAGTTAAATTCACATATGCTTAGCTTATACGTCATAGATGATATTTGATCAGCCTAACTCATGTGACAAGTCCTTTTACCTGGACGTAGCATATTCAAGAACCATCTAGTTTAGGGTACACATGTGAACACCTTTCAAGGCCCCTCTATTGACTATATCATCATACATGTTTGTTTTCTTAAACATATATGTGAGCAATCCAAACGGCTTCACATAAGATTTCCATAAATTGATATTTGAGGAGAGCGAATGCATTCATAAATATGAGGAGTAAAATACTAAGTGAATAACACAGCCATTGTAGGTATCTAAGGACATTTTTAACGTTGTTCTTTGAAATTTTGTAATACAGAAATTATAGTTGATTTTAACTTATGAATTTCATTCACATTGCTATGGAAAAGTTGGAGGATTTTGGTTTTCCTTCTTTTTTTTGGTCTATGATTGGCTAAAACCCAATTTTTTGGGAGGAGGGAGGGGGGTTTACCATGTAACCAATTGTTAATTTTTAGTAGTGTCATTTATTTGCAAAAAAAATGGTATTAATTTTAAGTGGGTTTGAATTGCTACGTTTTGCGGTCGTCTTGAATGATAAGTGTAACAAGTTTAGTGTTTTGTGCTTGCTCAACCGAGAAGTGTAGAGAAAAAGTAGAAAATTTAGCATCCTTAGTAGTGGGTCACCATGGTTTATAAATTGAGAAAATGAAACATAAAACCTATCCTTTTTATCTAGCTCGAGAGAGTAAATTTAATTAAGATGAGGGTTGAGCATCTTCCATCTGAGCATCTTCCATCTAGTTTTGAAGTTCGAGAGAATTTGAATAACATATTGTAATTGTTTGAGAGAAAATTTCTTTACATATATTCTTACCTACCCATAACAATTTATCCTATTGTGAGAATCAATGTTGATCTACTAAGTTGAATTCAATAATTGGTTGATCATTTCCCCAAGATTCACCATACTATTTTACCATTTCATGTTAAGTGTTGAATTAGACTGATAATTATAAACTGAAATTTGATGATTAAACCAAAAAGTTTCAGTCAGTGTTCAATTAAAAAGATTGTTTTCATATGATACGCTCAAATTACACTACCATAAAGAAGTATAAGCGGTTGTATCAAGTAAATAACCCAACTATTAGGGTGGGGTCGATCCCAAAAGAAAAATGTCTTAGACTTAACTTCAATATACATTTACTTCTATTTAGTCAAGTCCTTTCCAAGAACTAGTAATTAAAGGGGGTGGATTCTGTGAATCAAAAGTATTGTAATATTGCGAAATAAAACAACTAGCAAGAGTGAATTATTTGTGTTTATCAAGTTTTTAGAGAAACTAGGGTGTAAGTGTTACCCATAGGTTCATAACACCATAATCCTAGCTATAACCATTATTCCCTAGTGTTTTGCATGCAAAGTGATAATTTATGTATCTCTAAATTCTTAGTCCGTCATTTAGAGAATTTCACCCCGTACCTTGGTCTGGATATGTGTGTCTAAATTCTTAAACCTCACCTTTACTTCATATTAAGCACCATATCCGATGTATGGATTAGTTATTACTTCGCACCAATTGAACTAGCCTATTTTATAGTATCCTAATAAATCTATGTCGATAATTCTTTTCCTATTAACTACCCCCTTGGTCCATTATGTAGAAATAAGGTGAGTTTTAACGTGTGCACCAGTTAAAAAGACTTCTAAACAAAAGAATTATCAATGCATGCAATAACATATGTAGGAATCGTTATTAAGATATGTTTATTTTGTTCATCACCCATTGTTCCAACAACCTTAGTTGTGGATTTAGTTACCCATGCTTAGGAAAAAACAATTCATGGTTGATAGACAATAAATCATGGACTTAGTTTGACTAATTCGAAGAAAATGCAGATTTTCAACTTATATTCACAAAAATCACTTGAAACCCAAATTTGGAAATTTTGAGTAATGCTAAAGTTGCAAAAAAAAATCTCCAAGAATAGAATTAAGACAAAAATAATAGAATCCAAACCCCAAAAAAGAGGTTTGGTACGCCAATTATAAAAATAGTGTCCTAAATTGAAAGGAATTCCAATACGGAAAGTTATCCAAAAAACACGGGTTAATTTGACAATCCTACAGATGGTCCATAGATCAATCGAAGCACTGTCAACTTCCTCCATATGTCCAAACTTAGAATCTTTTTCAGAGCCTTCACTTTGAATCTTCTTGGATCTAATCGACGGACCAACAACACGGTCCGTCGATTCACCAACGGTATGTTGATGTTTCTCGTCGTTCCATACTTAGCTCTTCTCTAATATCGTGTACTGGGACATTCTCTGATCAGATCGATGTTTTCACAAGACGTTATGTCGATCAATCGATGGACCGTCAATCTTTCTATAACCCCAAACTTTGTCGCAATTCCCTGAGTTGCTTCCAGATGCCTGACCATCTAATAGACGATCAGCATCTACAGTCCGTCGATGAGACAACGGGCTGTCGATGGCCTTCGGGGGTCACTTTTGCACTAAATCTCCACACCCTTCTTTGTTTTGGTTTTAAACAACTTTCCTGTGAAACAACGATAAAAACATGTTAAAATTACTACAAAAAGGCTTTAGATACACAATAATTTTAAGGAAAAAGCATTGAAAGTACTTTGCATCCACGATACATCAACACCAAAACCATAAATTTTGTTGTTTGTCTTCAAGGGACGCATTACAACTCAACAAAACAATTTGTACACAGATATCCTCTTTAAAGCTTTTGCAATCACATGTTTATCAATCCAAACTTTTTTGTTGCTTTAGTGGATGTTTTCTACTCTTACCATTGATAGGCTTACTCATGTCGATGAAACCGTGACACAGAATCACCATGCACTAACACCTCTCCTCTTTTGTCTCTAGCCAAGGTACAAACTTTATGATATTTCAATAAGTACCCTTAGGTCAAAAGACATCCTGCTTTTTTGCACAGTGATTTAATTTTGAGTACAAGAATAATTATTAAACACTCGTGCTCTGAACAAATTCACACCTAGTTGGTACTTGTTTCTATAGTCTTGCCCTTTTTTTCACTACTTAATTTCACCATATTAGACTCTTAGGATCATGATAGGACTTTCTTTGCTTGTAACATAGGATTAGGGTCAGTTATGGTACATATGGGTACATTTCAGTGACTTATTGTCATCCTTGACATTACGGCTTAGTGTCCTACCTCTTTCATTATCTATTAGGCCATACTTTTTCTGTTGTTGACATCTTTGCCCTGATTTATCCTTTATTATATTTGGAAGTGACTCTTTCTTCTTCTTTTTTTCAATTGATTAAATTTGCTGAGTCACTTCTTTTGATGACTCTGTCATATCTTTTCCACAATACTTTTTTCATACCCACTTTTGGGTCAATCACACATTATAGCCACCCTCAACTTATGGCTTTCCCATGAGTTGAGGTACCCATTACCCATGGTCGGGTCAGTGCCAAGACGAGGTCAGTTTCTGCATTATCCACCCTCAACTTATTGTTTTGTCCTAAGTTGAAGTGAGCATGTACAAGGAGCACCAAGGCCAACATCTTATCTCTAGGGAAGATGAGTTGGTGAAGAAAAGAAATGTGTATTATTGGCTTAAAATATTTTAATAAAAAATGGATAACAATTTCATGTGGTTCACTTTCCTTTAGGCTAGATGTTTGCTAATTTGAACAAGGGACTATGATCCTTTTGTATTTCTATAACACAGATTCCTTTCGTAGGGCCAACCGGACAAGTTGTAGCTAGGTACCAATAGGGGAACAAAAAAATATCCTCACACTCTCTTGACACCTCATTAAACTATCAATTTATCGGTCATCTAGTTTGAGTTTTAGATTGAAGGTCATGCAATGGGTGCATCTCTATGTCATGATTATAGCCATCTAGGCCTCTATGTTCTGGACCCTAGCTATCAGGACCAGTGCTTCTGATGGAAGAGTAGACCAGGAGGAACAGGGTGCCTTACTAGTGCTAGGGGCAGACTGGACCGGGGTGGTATCCGTGGGCTCTGAAGAGACATGATCATCCCCTTGGGCTAACTCTACAGCCTCCAGTAAGTACTCACTCAGCAGCTTCAAATAAACTCGGGACCCACTCTGTTGTTCCGCCACATTGGCCTCATCCTTGATCACACCTACATCCACTGTCCTGGTAAGAGTACAGAGGACATCACAATGCCAAATGGGTACTCCAGCATCCTTGTATAGCTGAAAAATAATACACGCGAACGGGCAAGTGGTAGAGGTCTTAAAAGACCTCTCATGTATCACAAAGAGCAACAACCTCGCGAAGTTGATCTCCAACCTGTCTACCAGTGCTGCTACTAGGACCGCTCTATCCCAAGTAAGGATAATATATGTTGTCGTTTGGTAAAGGAGGTGGCGAACTAATATCAAGCAGAACTTGGCTGCAAAGGTAAGGTTGGCCTTCCTGATAAGGCCTCTTGTGTCCAACACCCAATCTTCTCCCTCACTATCAATGGAGAGCTTATGTTCAATCCATCTCTTGGTAGACTCTCTCTGATTTCTGCTCTGCTGAAACGGTCCACTCTTGACTAAATCCAATATATAGTCAAAATCTACACTAAGGGGTACCCTCACGGCATCAGTGGACCCACCGTACAAGATGCGGCAGATAGAGGTAGATGAAATATCCACCCGGAAGCCTCGAACTAGAACCTCTATGAGTGGGTCCTGTTTGAAAGGTTGTGGTTGCCTGTCTAAAACACCAAATCCCCACGTATGATGCATAGAACACTTTCACAATCTCATCACTATATGAACCCAGACTCTTAGCCATCCACTCAAGTATGTGGGTAAACAAGATATGCACATAACGGATTGTGTGAAGAATCCCTCTGAGAACTCTCCGCTCCACAGTCACCATCTCGTCTTTCAGCATTTTGGTGTCCCTGTATGTCTGATACTCACCATCGATGCACCACTGGTTAGGCTTGTTCAGAGTTGGAGAAGGGATATCATTTTGGGGTGACAAAGCATACTCCGAAATGTGAGCCTCATTAGACGAGGCATGGCGAGTAGGCATATCTGGGATGTGGCTCCTAGTTATCTAGAACCGAAATCAGTGGCCTCATTCGACCCTGTAGAGTGCGCCAGTTCTGCACCTGAAGAATCCTTAGAGCAAAATGCTCCCTAAGAACCTGAGGTACACCTAGACGGTGTACCTGTCAGTGTGCGCTCCTCATCAGACTAGGAGGTAGTAACTACACTAGAAGAAAACTTATTTGGGGCTCCCCAAGTGGCTCTAGAAGCTGGTGTAGGGGTACGGGTGCCAGGGGGCACACATTCCGAATCCTGCTCATCATCGGACAAGACAATCAACTGCCTGGAAGGTGCCACGAACTTTGACCTACCCCTAAAATAAATGAGTTCTTGTTTCGGGACAATAAATACTTGAAAACAAAATTGTTAGTCTCAATGTAATCAAAGTTCACAAGAAAAATGATCAAATAGAACCTGCATACACAAGACCATGGAGAGTGCAGAATTGCAGTATAGAGAGATGGGCACTATCGATGGTCCGTTAATACTATCCTTCGGTTGACACTTGGCAAATGTTAGAAGGCTACATTAATCAGACCTCTCAGTTAGAAATGACGGACGTGCAGAATGGTGCGTCGATCAATCAAAAAATCATAATCCACTTCCATCTTCTTCCACTTCAAATAATTTAAAAGTTCTCAGGAATCACAGTTTCATTTAGAAAAAATAGACGTGCAGAACGTTCTGTCGATCACTTGACGAACCGTAGTCCACGTCAGTCATTTCAAAGATAAGCATATTTAGAGTGTAGCAATCTACAGACCCCATCAATGATCCATCAATTAACAAACAGGCCGTAGACGAGGTCTCATTTTGTTTGTTAGAAAGAGGTTTTACGACTTGGTTTTATACCCACATATGGAAAATTTTAAGCACATAACAAGTTCAACCAACAATTAAGAACAAGTATAAGACCAATTCTTCATCCTTATTTCTTCCATTTTGCAACTTTCAATCACGGATTCTAGGAGACTATCAATCCCTAAGTCGGAAAATCAACAATCATATTGAATTGACGCATATTTCACCCCGAACCTATTCACTTTCTATCATTTTAAGGGTCATAGAACCAAAATTTAGCAATTTTAACAAGCAAATTTGTCCCTAAGTCAAAACCCACATCATATTTTGGCTTTTTCAATAGAAAATGAACAAGAATTCATTAAGCTAAGTGAATTGAAATACATGAATTCAATAGTGGAGTGATGGAGTCTGTGATTTACTCAACAATTAACCTATATGCCTGCCTTAAAACACTGACTGGAGAAAACAAGGGAGACGGAGTAGAAACTGGGGAGGTTAGGGTTTTGGGATTACTGGGAGTTCGGTAGATGTTGGGATTTTTAACAAAATGGAAGGGAGTGGTTGTGGGAGTTAATGGAGAAGGAAAGTAATAAGGGGAGGGAAATAGTTGAGAGGGAATCTAAAAAGATGTGGGAAGGTAACAAAATGGTTTAATTTTAATATAGGTTGGGTCAGGTCACTGGCTTTTATAAGCTGACGATACCTCGTCAAAGGTCTGTAGGTCAGCCGACGGACCCTCGATTGTGCAAAGGTTGAGACCAAACTTGAAGAAATACCTAAGATCTACGGACACCATCGATGGTTCATTGATTGAACGACAAGGCGTCGTTTAGTCCATATATATGTGTTCCAGATAAATTTCTGCAGAATTCACGGGTGTGTTCCCTAGACATTGAACACCTATTAGCCTATTCTTTTTGTGTTTTTCTGGACACTTTTGAGACACGTACCCTAAACTACGCTCTAGCCAACACACTAAAAAAACATGAAAATGGATAACATAAAAATGAAACAAGAGAATGCAAATGTTCTTAAAATGAAAAAAAACTATTTTTGGCTAGAGGATACACCCTTGGTTGCCTCACAATAAGCGCTTGGTTTAACGTCGTGTCACGATGCAAGATCCTTGATTACTCAGACTTCATCAAGGTGATATGCCTCAATTACTTCATGGACACTCTCTGCGTGCCCTAGGTAGATCTTGATTCTTTGACCATAGACCATGAACTTTACACCCTCTTTGTTCTCCAATCCACCGCTCCATGGGGGAACACTTTGACAAGGAGTCGCCAACCACTGAAAAATCATCCATAAACACCTCTATAGTGTCCTCCACCATATCGGAGAATATCGACATAATACACCTGTGAAAAGTAGACGGTGCATTACACAACCCAAAGGGCATCCTCTTGAATGCGAACGTCCCATAAGGGCAAGTAAAGGTGGTCTTCTCTTGATCCTCCGATGCAATAGAGATTTGATTGTACCCAGAATAACCATCAAGAGAATAGTACCATCCTTTTCCTACGAGTCTATCAATCATCTTGTCCATGAAGGGCATTAGGAAATAGTTCTTCTAAGTCCATGCATTCAACTTCCGGTAATTCATACAAACTCTTCATTCAGTCACCGGCCTCATCGGAATAAGCTCATTCCTCTAATTAGGCAATACTGTCATTCCCCCTTTTTGCGAACACAATAAAAAAGGCATACACAACTACTTTCTGTAATAGGGTATATGACTCCGACATGTAACCACTAATGATCTTCTTCTTCACTACCTCTTGCATAGGTGGATTGAGACATCTTTGGTGCTCAATACTTGGCTATTGCTCGAGCATGAGTTGGATTTTATGTGAACAAATACCAGGTGGGATTCCAATAATGTCTGCAATAGTCCAGCCAATGGCTCGTCTGAACCTATTTAACACTTATACCAGACACTCTACTTGTTGCACTTTAAAATCCGATGCAATGATTACTAGCAAAATGTCATCTCTTCCTAAGAAGACATACCCAAGATGAGATGATAGATCCATAAGCTTTAGTTTTGGAGGCTCCTAAATAGATTGTCTCGCTGGTTGAGACTCGTAATGCTTCATATCTAACTCCAATTTATTTGTTTTTTACCAAATTTCACCTCGTTCAATTGCCACAAATAAAGACCCATAATCTTCAATATCATGACTTTCAAAATTCATGATCACTGTCGTTAGTGCCTTAACGCCAAGGTTCTCTTCGATTTGTATCTCAAACATACTCTCAACCTTGTAGGATATAGATGATACTATTTGGAGCTCACCATTATGCTTTAGGGACCTACAAATGTTGAAAGTTGTCTTTTTATTGTTCTCCCAAGAATAATATACACCTAAAAATCCACCTCACACTAAAGAATCACAAAATCAGCTGGAACAATAAACACTCCATCTTTACTAGCACATCATAGGGTATCCCAATAGGCATCTTTAATGTTCTATCGACCATCAGTAAACGCATTGCAGTGGTTTTTGGGTCACCCAAACACAATTTATTATAAATGGAGAGATTCGTGAGATATATGCTTGCACCAAGATCACATAGTGCTTTAGCAAAGTGTAAAACACCGATTGTACATGGAATAGTGAAAGCGCAAGGATCTTTCTTCTTTTGCACAATAGACATTGTAGTAATAGCACTACAATGTTGCATTCGGTTATTATCTTTAAAACCTACAGATCTATAATTTGTAACCATTACGTTCATGAACTTCTCATAACAGCATTTGTTCTAGATCTTCTATCAAAAGGGCATTGATGGAATGTTTTTCAACATAGTGATAAAACGCAAGTATTTATCATCCTCAGTCTTTTTCACCAATCTATGAGGGAATGGTAGTGGTGTTCTCGGAATGGGGACATCTTTTTTAGGTACCTCTACTTCATTCACCGCTTTGTCCACCAAGTCACCACTAGTTTCAACTACCTCTTAATATTTTATCACCTCATATTCTACTACACGTGGCATAGGTGGATCAATGATTTTCTTACCCCCTCGAGTAGTGACTGCTATGCAATGTCCATTATTTTTAGCATTTTGAATGGTATTGCTAGGCAAAGTGCCCGGTTGACATGGGTTCATAGTAGTAGACAATTTGGCCATTTGTAACTCAAGATGCATGATGGAGAACGCATATGCGACTAGTTTTTTCCCAATATTGGCCAAGTCACCTCTCAAATTCATAGTATGCTCATCACTAGCATTAAAACTCCTCATCATCATCTGAAACATATCTTCAATTTGCACCATACTACCTCCTCCATCCATAGGAGCAACTTCTCAATTTTGAGGCGGAACATAAGGGCCACTTCAATCAAATCTGTTACCATAGTTACCCAATTTAAGTTGTTGTCGCGGTTGTAGTTTCCATCTTTAACATAATGATCCTCTTTGTTGTAATTCCCATAGTTCTTACCTGGATTTCCTTGACCATGGTGACTATTCTCCTGATTGGAGCCTTGGGCGTTTTGCCAGAACACCTCATCTGATCATTCACTGCATAAGAATCCGTTTCGTAATAGTATTCATCTGCAGACGGTGTTGGTTTTGTCAAGTAATTCACGCATTTACTTTCTCTGCACCTCCGCTGACATGTTTTAATGCCAACCCAAGCTCTGTTCTCATTTGGGACATCACTTTACGAATCTCATAAGTGATAGGATTATGTGTAGCTTGTATTACAAAGGTGTTTCTCCAAGTGTCTGAATTCCTAGTACTCCAAGCCTTATTGTCGCAAAAGATTTTCTCCAACTTCCCTGTGATCTCTGCATATGTACACTCACTATAAGAACCACTTATAATAGTATGAAACACCTCTTTATTATTATTATACTGCTTCCCATAGAAGTACTTATTTAATGAATCATTGTCTATGTGGTGCATTGGGACACCTCTCACGTAAGCGGTAAATCTGTCCCAAGAGTTATTCACTAACACCCCAGGTATTGCCACAAAGTTGTTCACTATATCTTTTTGGTTGAGCTTTTTGGAAACCGGGTTGTACTGTGCTAGGAATACTTACCTAAATTGATCTCCATCATAGATAGAATTATAGGGCAACTCAGTAAACCATATTAAGGCGTCTCTCGTTAGTGAGAGAAGGACCACACTTAACCCGATGATGTCCATATCCAAGTCTGGCCTTCCTACATAACTCTTGCACACCGACATTAGTTTTGTGATGTGAGCATGTTGATCCTCATATGGTAGACCTTAAAACAAACCTCTAGAGGTGAGCATCTACATCAAGCTACTAGTTACAATGAATGTGTGTCCCTACGGTAGAGGAGGTAGGACAACGGGACAATTACAATCCGTGATGTTATTGCCCCTATAGAACTCTTGATGGATTGGGATGGGAGGTTGCCTCCTCAAAGAATCATCACCCAAGTTTTCCACAATCACGTTGTTATCAGCATCAACCGGTGGAGGAAGATGATGATTGATCCCATTACCTTGATTAGCGATTTTCTGTAGATTATTTATTCTGCGGAGTGTACAGTTCAATTTAGGATCGAATGTAAGTATAGGTTCTCTTTGGCTCCATGTACTTGGAATAAACTAGAGCTAGACCTCAAAGAAAGAAAAACAAAACAAAAAAGTAAAATTAGGAAATTTTTTACTAAAATTTGGTAATGTTATTAAAGTTACTCTAAAATCCACTTTCCCTAGCAGTGGCGAAAAATTTTGATAAACTCAAATTACACTTCCCTAAAGAAGTATATGTGGTTGTATCAATTAAAGAACCTAACTATCAGGTTGGGTTGATCCCATGAGGAAAATGGTTTAGACTTAACTTCAATATATAATTACTTCTATTTAGTCAAGTTCTTTCAAAAAAGTAGTAACTAAAAAGGGGAGGTTGTGTGAAACAAAAACATTGTTATATTGTTAAATTAAACAAGTAACAACAGTGAATTATTGATGTATATCAAGTTGTGAAAGAAATTAGGGTGTAAGTGTTCCAATAGATTCATCACGCCATAATCCTAGCTGTAACAATTCTTACCTAGTTTTTTGCATGCAATTCATGAGTTATGTATCTGTAAATCCTTGGTTTCACATTAAATATATTTCACCTCGTATGTTGGTCCAGCTACGTCAGTATAAGTTACTAACCCTTACCTTTATTTCATATTAAGCATCATATTTGATGTATGACTTAGCTATTACTTCGCACCAATCGAAACTAGCCTATGAGATAGTGTCCCACTATATCTATGTTTATAATTATTTTCCTATTAGCTACCCCCATGCTCCTGCAACTAGTAATAAGGCAAGTTCTAATGCGTCCACTAATGAAAAATACTTCTAGACGAAAGAATTCTCAATGTATGCAATAACATATGTGAGAATTGTTATTAAGCTAGGTTTATATTTTGAATCACCCATGGTTTCCATAAACCTAGTTGTGGATTCAGTTACCCATGCTTAGAATAACGCAATACATGGTTAATAGACGATAAATCATGACCTTACTATGAAAAATTCAAAAAAAAATCTAGAAATTCAACTTGGGTCCACAAAAATCACTTGAAAATCAAATCTAGAAATTTTGATTAATGCTAAAGTTTTAAAAAAGATCTCCAAGAACAAAACTAAGAAAAAAGTAATAGAATACAACCCCAAAAACAAGGTTTTACACCCTATTTAGAAATACAGTATCCTTAATTAAAATGAATTCAAATAAAGAAATTTGTCCAAAACAACGCGACATCAATCGACGACCCCACAAAGGGTCCTCGATCAAAAGACGTACCGTTGACTACCTCTGTAAGTCCAGACTTAGCATTTTTCTTAGCCTTCACTTTGCATCTTCTCTGATCCAATCGATAAACCAACATCACGGTTAATCGATTCAGCTACGGTCCGTCGATGCTTCTCATCGTTCCATACGTAGCTTTTCTTCAACATTGGGGACTGAGACATTCTCTAATCAGATAGACATTTTGATAGGATGGTTCACCGATCATTCCATATCCCCACACTTGGTCAGAATTATCAGAGTTTCTTCCAGATGCATGAACCTCCAATCTACGGTACGTTGATGGACTTTGTGGGTCACTTCTACACTAAATCTCCAAATCATTCTGCGATTTAGTTTTGGACACCTTTCCTACAAAACAACGGTACTAACATATAAATTTTACAACAAAATACTATAAATAAACAACAATCTTAAGGACAAAGCATTGAAAGTAACGTGAAACCATATTACGTCATCATACTTTTGTAATTTAATTTGAAAGAAAAGCTACTCCCTCTGGGGTCGACCCCAATTCCATTAGTTAGGTTATATAATGACTAGCAATAATTGACACTTAGAACTGGATGAAGTGTCTTTGAAATATTAATCAAATTGGCTCTACTTTCGGGGAGTACTGTTACTTAGAATTCTTTAATCAAAAATGTGATTTGTGAATTGTTTGGTTGTAGTTAAATTGTCTTATTTGGCATTGTGTTGTGTTGGCTGGACTATATAGAAGTAAAATTAGTAAAGAAAAGATGAATGGTAGTTAAAAAGGTCATCGGGATGGTATCAACAATATCAATAGTGTTTACAACCCATCTCAATCAGATGAAATGTGTACAATTTTCATACCACATGCCGATGGGAATGAAATGTTTGAGTTCACTGGCATGATTTTTCCCCTCCTCGAAATGAGAGGACTCTATGAAGGGCTAGATCAAGTTTAAACGCATGAGCATGAAAGAAGTTTTACATAGGTGTGAAACTTATTTTTATTCAAGAATGTGTTCTGTGAGTTAATCCGGCTTCAACTATTTCAACTATCTTAGATGGGGGAGGCTAGGAAGTGGTTAATTGAGTTGCCACACAACTCCATCACATCATGTAAGAAATAGATTTTGAGGTCGGGGTATCAAAAACTTAGTGTGAGATATAAAGATATACCTAAAGCGGCTTTACGAACTAGGTATGGCCATTATGAGTTCCTTGTAATGTCATTTGGTCTAACTAACACCCTGGAAAATTTCATGGACCTTGAATAGAGTGTTCCAATATTGCCTTGGTTCCTTTGTAATTGTGTCCATTGACGATATCTTGGTGTATTATAAGAGTGAGGATGATCACATTGGTCATTTCAGCGTAGTATTGCAAGTCGTCTAGGAACATCAACTCTTTACTAAATATGGAAAGTGTGACATCGGTTGCTTTTTTTGGTAACATTGTTTGAAGTGAGGGGTTGATTTGAAGAAAATAGAGACAATTAATAATTGTCCTAGACCTTTGACTCTAAGCAATAGTCAAAGATTTTTTTAGGTTAGTAGGGTATTATAGGAGAATAGTTGATGGGTTCGCATCCATTCCATCTAATTTCACAACCTTCACCCAATAGAATGCTATGTCCGAGTAGTCGAAATCTTGTGAAAGAGGCTTCCAAGAGTTGAAATATAAGCTTACCTCCGCTCCGGTGTTGACTTTACCAGAGGGTACCAAAGGGTTTGTAATATACTATGATGCTTCTTGAGTTGGTTTGGATTATGTCCTCATGAAACATCGTAAGGTCATAGCATATGCCTTCAGACAACTTAAGGTGCATGAAAAGAACTACCCAACTCATGAACATGAATTAGCGGTCATAGTGTTTTCCTTGAAAATATGGAGGAATTACTTGTATAGGGTACATGTGGATGTATTCATCGACCACAAGAGCCTTCAATATGTTTTCATTCAAAAGGATTTGAATCTTGGACAAAGAAGGTGATTGGAACTTTTAAAGGATTACGGCATGTGGGTTCTCTACACCCCCAATAAGGACAATATGGTTGCGGGATCTCTAAGTCAAATGTTAATGGGTAGTGTAGCCCATTTTTCCGATGATAAGATACGATTAGTGAAAGAGGTTCATAGATTGGCTTGGTTGGGTGTTCGGTTGGAAGATTCTCCAAAAAGAGGGTCTATGGTTCATCATAACTCCGAATCATGTTTACTAAATGGGGTGATGTCTAAAAAATGCCTTGATCCTCCATTATTGGTGAATGAATTGGTTCTTAGAAAGTTCAATGAGGCGTTCTCCCGGGGGGATGGGTTACATAGGTACCAAAGTTGATTGTGTGTAATGGATGTGGTTGG